>NW_013665979.1:329809-350028 GCF_000517525.1 Limulus polyphemus | reverse complement strand
GACAAAACCTTGTCGAAACGTTGTACATTTGTTGTTATGTTAAACTTATATTAAAGTTATTTTTCATTACCCATTCAAGCCATCTCTAAGTATTATTAAGATTGGTTTGTTTTGTTTGGTTGATTGGTTTGTTATGAATTTCGCGCAAAGCTACATGAGGGCTATCTGCGCTAGCCGTTCCTAATTTAGCAGTGAAAGACTAGACGGAAGGCAGCTAGTCATAACCACTCCCCGCCAACTCTTGGGCTACTCTTTTACCAACGAATAGTGGGATTGACCGTCAAAGTATAACGCCCCCACGGTTGTAAGGACGAGCATGTTCGGTGGGAAGGGGGATTCGAACCCGCGACCCTCAGATTGCGAGTCGAGTCCCCTAACTACCGGGCCCCTTAAGATTGGTGCCAACTTGTAAAGAATTGTAACCGCATATCAAGCATCTCAGAACGATTTATTAATTACTTGTTTGTAAGATCACAACGTAATCCAACTGATTGGTTGGATGTGATCTAGTGATTAGGGTACCTCAAATATGATTTCAAGAATTCCTCGTTCGTGTTCGTTGTTGTTGCTTCTAATACTGGTCTGCCTCTTTAACAAACAATAAATGACGCTTGGGGCTTACTAACACATATATAACTAACATATTGATTTATATACAACACACAAGTTAGCACTTTTTAAAAGTAATTCTTTTATGAACAGCTATCTAAAACCTGATAACTTTTAAATACATTAACTGGCCTTTTTTTTATCTCCACCTAATATCGAGTTGAGCTATTTTCGACAACAATAGCCTTGACTAGGAGTAGCATACACCTCACAAGATACAAAAGGTGTTTTATTCGATTGCAAAAGTCAAGAAATATAGACTGTATTTAGTACATGAATATTGGCAGATGGTTTCGGTAGCATGTGTGACGTCTAAGTTCGTCCTATTGTTGCTCAATCGAAATAATATGCAATAACTGTGCGGAAACAGAAAGATGAATGAAATCACTATAATACTCAGCAAACAAACTTTGTACACTATACGGTTAAATAATCGTCTTAAACAATGTTCATGTTACTTTAAGTGCTGTTTAGTTTCTGATAATAGATAAAAGGATCTAAACCATGAACGAAAATTATCTCCCCACTATTACACCAACTACAGCAGTTTGAACAGTTTGCATCTGAGATCGGTGTCATTTGGATTGGTTGTTTGTCTGCGGTAGGACAGTTTTCAGTAATCAGTCAATTAGACCACAAGCTGACGCCTGTTGCACTTACAAACTTGTTCACTCATCTTTTCCCTCAGTATATCAGTAGCAGTTGGCGACCATAACTGTTCCTAGTGCGAAACGTATTCGCTTTCCGCTACCTCTGTCGGTAGCTTCTGACCACTGATTCTGTTGGAAAGCCGATCAAGGAAAATATTTTTAATTATAAAAGCCCATGAGTGAAAGCAGAGAAAAATATGCTATAATGTGTCATCACACTGCATGTGCCAAATCCAATGACGACTATCTATATCATCTATTATCATAAATAATAACTGATATGGTGTGAACCATATTAAGAAAGTGAATTGTAATTATTATAATTTATATCAAAGTAATATATTTTAACACTGATTATTTATTTATTATTAATCTTATTAGATTCTTTGAATTAAGTTTACTATCATCCGAAAGAACTGACGAACCAAGAAGCTAGTCTTCTAGTTCCCAGAGCAGGTCAGTCAGCCAGAATGTCAATGAGAGAAAACTTCTTCAGTAATTATAAAAACAACGACTGATTAGGCTGGCGAGTATACTACAGATATAGTGGTGGTCTAGGGTCTATATTTATCGTCAGTTTTCATGAGCAACAGCTGTGAACCAGATTTAGTATAATTCCAATTACACACCACCTAGAACAATTGCCCTTGAATGTCGAGGGGAGGGGTAGATTTTTACTTTCATCCATAACCTTTGAGAAAAATAATCACTGATTACATAATACCATTTGCAGGACTCATCTGACACATTAAAGAAGCAGTCTGTTTCTGGATAGACAAATGAAAGGCGTTTTCTCGAACTATATTCGCGGTGTCCTAATAAAGGAACCGATTAAAGTAGAAGATTAAGCTTGTTAGTTGACTATAAAACCATAAATTAAAATGGGACAGATGATGTCCCAATGGGAGGAAAATATACAGCACCGTTTACGTAGAAAAATTTAATAACTGTAGATAACAACCTTTCCTATTTTCTAAGAATTTGTCCTTAAAACTCTTCACCATTTAAATAACTCAAAAATCTTTTTAATGAATGAATGTTCGGATAAGATAAACGAAGTAAAATGGTTTACGATATTATTCACAGTAGAATAGTCTTTAAAAGCTACTTTCAACTGACATAGCATACAATTGTGAACTATAACAATGAGTTATTCTTCAAGAAAAAGTAACAAGTTCAGGACCCCTCTTTCGCGTTCCTCAATTTCCTTGATATGATCTAAATTAAATCGTCTACTAATACCCAATTAAAAGCTACCACAAGCCCTCATAAGTTAAAACAAGAAAGCGTAATAAAAACGATAGTTTGGATTTGTGCTTTTAACAGTTTATAACCGCTTTTTACAAGAAACAAAAATCATTAAGAAAAATAATTTTTGAAATTTGACGTACAGTAATTTCTGATAGGAAAACGTACTCTGCAGTCGTTCAGGGGTAAATTAATGACGTCAACTTACCGATGTGGAACTTCTCACTGCAAAGCGACGTGTTCACTTCTTTGATTTCGAACTGAGGAAGTTTTAAGTTATCGTACAGTTGAACAGGATTCTGAACTGACCATTTGAGGCTTAGTTCCTCCGTTGTCTTGGAAACTATAGACACAATAAAATAAACTAATGATTAAGCCTGTATTTAATGATTTCTTATTTTTTATTCCTGATCAAACACATCGAAGTGTTGCTAAATAAGAAATAAGATTAAAATTATTCCTACCTGAACATTCCTACAAAAACCAAAAACGTTTTCTACTGTACATTTATTAGGAGTAAATAGCACTTGAAGTCAGATTACACGCAAAGCATACAAAATTAGTCTAGCTAGGTTGGATTTAAAATGTATAAAATAGGGAAACGACTGCCTCTGCTGTCTACATTAAATGAAAGTGGATTTAAAATTCACAATACTCACATGATGCTAGCTCAATCGTACAAACTTGCGAGTCCAGTGGATAGCGATATAGGTCCATCATGCATGAGAAAGTCAGCTTCAGTCTAAGGTATATAAAAACAACAACAGACGTAAGAGAGCTTAGTGCTAAAGTTATGATTATGTTACTTAGTTTTCAGTCTTCGCTATATTAACACGTGTAATCTAGCTGTAACAAAAGTAACTTAAGTTTCAAACACAAATATACTAAATCTAAACAGAAATAAACTAGCTAAAAGACAAATGTATTAAATGTAAACAGGAATAAACTAGCTGTAAACACAATTATATTAGATGTAAACATAAATAATCTCGCTGTAAATACAAATATAATAAATGTAAAATAGAAATAAACAAACTGTAAACCCCCATATACCAGAAGTAAACAGAAGTAAAATAGCTGTAAAAGAAATGAACTGGCTGTAAACACAAATATGCTAAATGTAAACAGAAATAATCTTGCTGTGAATACAATTATACTAGATGTAAACAGAAATAAACTAGCTGTAAACACAAATATATTAGATGTAAACAGAAATAAACTAGCTGTAAACGCAAATAAGGTAGATGTAAAAGCAGATATGCTCTTGACGAAGCTAGTGTTGCATAGTTTTGTCTCTTTATGTGAATTTCTATTTACGAATATTCTAAATATAAACAGATACATTGTATTAAACTAGTGGAAAAGCACATTATTTGAATGTGTAAATAAAAGTTGTTCTGTTAATATTAAGAAAGTGATATAGTGTTTACAGGTGAAGTAGGCCACAGAGGCCCGTATAAATACATAGCTGCAATTTATAAAAAAAAAACACTTTTGAAGATGGCCAGCGTGGCAATTTTTGATAACTCCCACGAATTAGAAAAACTAAAATCCGCGCCATACTCCCCCCCCCCATTTTTTATTTTTTATTATTCGAAACGATTGAGAGAATTGTTTTATATATTTGCTATGTTGTAATGCAGTGTATTCTTGGACCCAGAGTCTATTAATCGGTCTTTTCTTTCAAAAAGCACCACTTTGGTTGTATATTTAACTGAACCATATTTTAGAAATTGGTAGTTAGTTTCTACTGAAGATAAGCACGTTATGTCGCAATAAACATTTAATACATTCGTTCATAATACCATCTCGAAATAGATATTTCTAAAGAGGATGTATTTTCATCAACTCCAATGTCTAAGAACGTTGAAGCTACACATTATAACTCTTCAGCGCTGTTCATATGAAGTTTCTTCCGCTCGTATATAGCTTTAGATAAGTGGTACTGGAAAGTTTCTTCCTGTTGCTGGTCGTCAACTGAACACATGTTCTTGTAGCTCCAGGTTATCTTCAGCTCACCGGTCATCATCAGTATCTCGCCTTCAAGAAGTGAAGTTGCGAGAAACAGGCCAAATAAATAATATATTTGCTGAACTAAGAAAACAACACGGATGGAAGTATTCACTGCTTATTCGTGACTGGCTAGTCCAGTTTGACGCAACAATATGTTTAACACAGACACAAAGATATTTTTAAAGGTTTCCTCAGGGAGCAGTTCTTCGTGTCGAGTTTTGATTGGGAAAAAGCCTTTTTTGTTTTGTTGTTTTACCTTACCTACATACGTCATTTCGGTCAAATATCAAGAAATAAAGAAATTTTGGCAGTAATTTATGTTAAAGGTCTGGTTTTCTCAGCTTCTCTATGATGAAACTTAAAGAACAAATAAGGTATATGTAGATTGTATAAAAAAATTATCATTTCACGAAAATTTCTCTAACAAACGGCTAGCTCTACGGTTCACATCTTGATCTTTTTCTAGTTTATACACTAGAAACTTGACGAAAGTCCTTCAGAAACACAATAACCACCAACCAAATCATATGAAAACACTATGTTTCTTAAACAATCAAGATTTAAGTAGTTTTTGTCTACCACGGAAATCAGGCCCAAGATTTTAGCATTGTAATCCGTAAACTTACCGCTGACTCACAGGGGGGGGGGCTGCCCAAGTTCATTTAATAGCCAACATTTTTAAGCTATTTTCAAAAGTGTTATATAGTTATTATCGTGATATAAAAGTAAAATCATCTTTTATTGGTAAATCTTCGAGAATGCGGAACCATAAAAGTAGAGCCCTATCTTAACGTACGTTTTCATTGGTAGCTTCTGGCCATCGGTAAGAAACGCTATTGAACGACTAAAGTCATGTTTGTGGCTATAAAAATACAGGATAGTTTGTCTCTCGGGGCTCATTATTTTATCATATAGCTTTTAATTGTTTATTTCAGATTTTTAGTGCAAAGCTAAACAATGGCATATCTCCGTATAGCCATTCTTAGTTTTCATTAGACAGACAAGAGGGAAAGTAGTTAGTCAATAGCCCCCACACCCAACTCTTGGGCTGCTGTTATGTGACAGAAGAATGAGATTAGACAGCCATTCTTATGGCGTTTATGCGGCAACGAAACGCGAGCCTTAAGCCCTCAAATGGCCCGGCATGGCCAGGTGGTTAGGGCGCTCGACTCGCAAGCTGAGGGTCGCGGGTTTGAATCCCCGTCACACTAAACACGCTCGCCTTTTCAGACATGGGGGAGTTATAATGTGGCGGTTAGTCCCACTATTCTTTGGTAAAAGAGTAGCCCAAGAGTTGGCGGTGAGTGGTGATGACTAGCTGCCTTCCCTCTAGTCTTACACTGCTAAATTAGGGACGGCTAGCGCAGATAGCTCTCGTGTAGCTTTGCACGAAATTCAAAACAAACAAACAAACAAAGCCCTCAAATTAATAATCCAGCTCGAAAACCATAAGATACTTCCGACCCTGAAGGATAATATTGTAAAACATACAATACTATTTTTTTAAAAATATAACTTAACTATATCCACAGAATATGAAAGTTCATCGTTTCTACAGACGAAAGAATGTATTTCAGCAAGGATAAATCATGCACTAGTAAATACATTAGGATGGGCGTAGCCTAATGGTTAGCGTGCTCGAATTGTGAATCCAAGGATTTATTGTTCGTGTTCTGTTCCTGCAAAATGCTGCTCCGCACTTTCTGGCCGTGGGTGTGTTATAAGAGTGACGATAAAATCTCAATATTCTGTAAGCTAAGACTATCCAAGAGTTGACGGATGGTGCTGTTGACTAGTTGCCTTCCCTTTGGTCTATCAAAATTAGGAACTGCTGTTTATCTCAGATTTTCTTATACATATGTTAGCTAAATGAGCGGCTAGAGACAGCTTACAAGTGTCGTGTTCAGGAATCAAAAATTAAGTAATAATAAAAGATAGACTTTCTCATGCTGTTCTGTTTCATTCATTTTTTATAGGTATATATATATATAGAGAGAGAGAAATTCTAGTTATTTAGAAAATTAATTGAATATTTACGATATTTCACTATTTGAATATTGAGGATACGTCACTGCTTGAATATTGAAATATGTCCCTGCTTGAATATTGAAAATATGTCCCTGCTTGAATATTCAATATATGTCGCTGCTTGAATATTCAGGATGTGTCATTGTTTGAATAGCTAAGATATGTCACTGCTTAAATACTTAGGATATGTCACCGTTTGAACAGTTAAGATATGTCACTGCTTGAATACTTAGGATATGTCACTGCTTGAATATTCAGGATATATCACTGTTTGAACAGTTAAGATATGTCACTGCTTGAATATTGAAAATATGTCCCTGCTTGAATATTCAATATATGTCAGCTGCTTGAATATTCAGGATGTGTCATTGTTTGAATAGCTAAGATATGTCACTGCTTGAATATTCAGGATATGTCATTGTTTGAATAGCTAAGATATGTCACTGCTTAAATACTTAGGATATGTCACCGTTTGAACAGTTAAGATATGTCACTGCTTGAATATTTAGGATATGTCACTACTTAAATATTCAGTATATGTCACTGCTTGAATATTCAGGATATGTCATTGTTTGAATAGCTAAGATATGTCACTGCTTGAATACTTAGGATATGTCACTGCTTGAATATTCAGGATATATCACTGTTTGAACAGTTAAGATATGTCACTGCTTGAATATTTAGGATATGCCACTACTTAAATATTCAGTATATGTCACCGCTTGAATATTCAGGATATGTCACTGTTTGAACAGTTAAGATATGTCATTGCTTGAATATTTAGGATATGCCACTACTTAAATATTCAGTATATGTCTCTGATTGAATATTCAGGATACGTCACCGCTTGAATATTCAGGATATGTCACCGCTTGAATATTCAGGATATGTTACTGCTTGAATATTCAGGATATGTCACTGCTTGAATACTCAGTATAAGGATACTTTATTTATTGTAACCATGAGAATTGAAATATTGTTACCAATAGGCCCTGCTCTTACTTATTTCTAATTTTGTCAACAACAATTGATAAAAGCTAATATTTTGGGAACTATCCATTAGTTATCAGTGATCTATTTATATTCTTACCTACAACAAAGTCTCAAAAACATCATCTTAACAGGTTTTATATAGGCATAACATAAAAATGATTTAATCACGTACAATATTACGAATCAGTAATGCCATCTAATACAGTTTATTAATATAAAAACAAACTTTATTAAATTTTCGTGAACACTTGGCTATATCTTTCTGTTGAATCAGCAGAATTTTTTAAATCTTTTCGCTAGTTAACAAACTGTTTAAGTTTGACAATATATTTAAACTGCAATGCAGCACATGAAGTTAGGCATAGGCTCTCAAACAAGTACGAGGGCAAACCTATGGTAGGATGTGACTCCACCTGTCGTAAACTCTGTAGCTAATTTGGGACCGATTAAGAACAGGTGAGCTTGTTCGTTATCTTTATTATAGCTTACATATTTCTTTCCCAGAAAACTAAAAGAAAAACTTTAAATAACACATTGGGTGTTTACGATTCAGAAAATCACAAATGGAAAGAAGCTTCATATGCTTTAGTTACGTCTTTTTTATATACACAATTATAAAAAAAATGCAAAAGAAAAATTTAAGGAGGGATGAAAAAGAATATGGGAAGTAAGAAGCATTAGTTTTTGTTTTCTCTTTTTAGAAAGAAGATGGTAGTCATGAATTTGTCTGAATATGATTAATGTGTCCCTTATCGTTATGGTATGAAATTCCCTTTTTTTTATAGGATTCATATCATTATTGTGAAAAATAATATGCCTGTGACATAAACTTTCTGAGGGTACCAAAATGAGTGACATGCTAAACATGAAAATCTTATCTCACTGTGTAGAATAAGAAAGAATATGCCTTGAATTTAAAAAGAAATCCCAAAGGAGCATATTAAAGCCCTTACAAACTGCGCGATTATATATCCTAAATCACAGGCATACTTGTAAACGTTAGAAAATCAAATTTATCAGTTCAAAATTATAGACGGCTATGCGCAGGTAACTTTACGCGAATGTTTCATAACAGACAAACTTTTAAACAAACCTATATAATTCTATAGAAGTTGCGCTTAGTGTTTGTATTACAATGTGCCCTGATGAAGGCATAAGTCGAAGTGTTGCTACTAAATATTTCTTTATCAAATATGTAAAAATATTTTCAGTCAGCACTTCGTAAATAAAATATGTATATACAGATATGTCTAGTCCAAAAACAACATGCTCCCCAGCGGTAAGTCTGAAGGCTTATAACGCTAAAAACCGGCTTTCGATACACGTGGTGGGCACAGCACAGATAGCTTTAAGTATCTGAAGTAATATATGCAGCTTCATCGAGATAAAATCTCTATAAAAAACAAAGAAAAGATTAAAATAACTATAATATGAAAAGAAATACACGGTAAAAGTTTTCGGCAAACCATCTTTATCAGCATTTGAAATATTACCATTGGCAGCTAAATACGTGATGTCCATTGCTGCATCACATAATGCTTTTTACTAGCTGACGTACCCGTTCAGCGTACGAGGAAGACATATGTACACGTAGGGGTAAAATATAAACCCCGACCACTGATTTTTCCAAGCACGTTCACTTGGATGTGATTTAAAGGTACATGTTAGATTTGGTGAAAATCGGTCGAGTATTTCGCCAATTATAAAAGGACATACACACAGAAGTTTGGCAAATAATGGTTTGGATAAGTTTTAGCATTGACGTTTCTGTCAAATAATACAGTTTCAATTATCTCGCTAGACAGATTGGAGCAATAAGTTTTATATCGGGAAGAAGATAATAAACTAAGTCGAACGCTCTTTGTCAGTTCGATAAAACCTTCATTACATTCAAATTTTTCTACGTGGTGTTTTAGTTAATGGTAAACCAAAGTAAAATACGCTAGTATCAGATTTATCTTTTACTTGAAACCAGCTTTCTCAAAAAAGGTTGAAATTGGGATAAAACGTTTTTTTTTGTTTTTTATTTTGTATTTAACAAAATGTTTGTTTATTTTTAATGGCTATCTGTGCGCTGCCCACCACGGATATCAAAACCCGGTTTCTAGCATTGTAAGTCCGTAGACATACCGCTGTGCCACTGGGGGGCTTAACAAAATGACACTGAATGAACTTGTAGCTAGGACAGAGAATGATAAATAATTTGACAACTTTAGAAAAAATTCGATGACGAGGAACCCACTTTGAGACTAATAATGGCTGGAGACGGCTTGAATGGGTAATGAAGAAAAACTTTAATATAACAGCAAATGTAAAACGTTTCGACAAGGTTTTGTACCTGATGATGACAAAATCTTGTCGAAACGTTGTACATTAACTTTAGAAAAAAGTTTAGCTTGGATGATGAGTTCTTAGTACAAGGGTCCTTATGTGGATAGACCAATCCTTAGATAACTGATTTAGATTTAATGTAGACATGTTAACTGTAGACTTTGTTATGTAGTACAATTTCAAATAGCCTAAAACTTAGTTAAATTGTACTTTAGATTTAGTAGTTAAATAAATTTCCATATATATCCAATTTATGATAATTTAAATCATAATTCAATTTATATGTATCAGCGCCGACAAGATTTGATCATATCTGATTATGAAGATTTTCTAACAACTAGAAAGATATAACAAAAATGAATTGCTGGAAATTGCCAAAGTTTTAGACCTAGAAGTTAAAAGACCAATTAGAAAGAAAATGAGCTAAAAAAGCTTATTATCGAAATACTAGTTGATGGTGATATTTTGCCTGAGGAAGCATTAGAGGAATACTCTGGTGTTCCTACTAGTCAATCGGGGTTGAGTGATAAAGATAAATTAGAGATCCAGCTAAAACTACTTGAACAAGTTCGTATCAAAGCCGAGAGTGAATAAGCTGGTATCAAAGTCGAGAAAGAGAAAGAGCAAGCTCGTATCGAAGCCGAGAAAGAACAAGTTCGTATTGAAGCTCAAAGAGAAAATAAATGTCTCGAGGCCGAAAAAGCTCCATTGAATCCGAAAAAGAAATTAGACTGAAAAAAAATGGAAATAACATTTTGAGAAGGTTGCCCAAACCATGAAATGGCCCACCGAAAAATGATCATTATTATTACAAAGTGTCTTAACTAGTAAAGCACAAAAAGCTTACGCCGCGGTCTCTCTAGAAGATTGTACGAATTATGGTAAGGTTAAAGCAGCTATTCTCAAAGCATACAAGTTAGTATCAGAGACTTATCGCCAAATGTTTAGAAGTTATCACAAACACGATAATCAAACTTATATGGAATTTGTCCACGATAAAGAGGTTTATTTTGATCGATGGTGTAATTCTATTCATATTGACAATAGTTTCGACAAACTAAGACATCTACGTCTAATTGAGGAAATTAAATGTTGTGCACGTGACGACCTCAAACTTACTTGGATGAAAAGAAAGTTGAAACACTACAGGAAGCAGCTGCTCTTTCAGATGATTACACTTTAACTCATGAAACCCCTTTTCATAAAAAGAAATTCCTATCATATCAACAAAAACCTGTATCTGTTCAATCCACTAAAGTTGAGGATCCTTCTAAAAATTCCAGCTCCTCTAGTTCGATATCTTCTGACAGTCAGGATAAAACTTCTTTAAAACGATCAAGGCCTGTCAGCCATTTATGTAAAAAATCTGGTCATGTTATGTCCAATTGTTGCTGTTTGAAGAAGAAAAAAAGAAAGAAGCAACACCCAGTGTGTTTGTGTCTACATATGGACGTAGTTTCATTAGATCATCCGATGCTGTTGATATGGCCATTGATATAAAGGCTGAATTATAAATAAATATAAAGGGAGGAATTTATACTTTTTGTGCCTGTTGATTCTGTGTCTTTGACAAATGACACTGCCAATCTTATACCCATACGTATTCTACGTGATACTTGGATGACTCAATCATTGTTGTTAGAAGGTATATTGCCTTTAGATTCGAGTTCTGCCACTGGTGAGTCTGTTATTGCTCAGGGTATTGAGGGTGGCTTTATTAATGTTTCTCTTCATAACATTTATTTAGCATCAGACCTAGTTTCGGGACCAGTTGTGGTTGGAGTAAGACCTACTCTGCCAATTAAGGGTGTATCATTATGGTTGGAAAACGATTTGGCTGGTGGAACTTGTTGTCCAACCTAAAATAGTTAGCGAGCCGACCACTGTTTCATCTAGGAATGATGTTGTTGTTGAGGAGAAACCCGATGTGTTTCCCTCGTATACTGTGAGTCGAGCTCGGGCTAAGAAATTAAGCCAGAAACAAATGATAGACGTGGATTCAGAGGATGATATTCTATATTTGTCTCAGACACTTTTTGGATTCGACGGGGATCTTGTGGATGATTGTTCTACTGACAATACAATGATGAGTGAAAATTATGGACGTGAGGGATCTGATTCACCTGGTGAAGTTCCGTTTACTAAAAGTAAACTGATAGGCGAGCAAGAAAAAGATCTGCAGATCTCTTCACTGTTTAAATATGCACTCCCAGAAGATGAACTGGAAAGAGTTCCAAATGGTTATTTTTTTCAAAAATGGTGTGCCAGCCTCAGAGAACTGGGCTATTGTTTACCAAATCGTTGTTCCCAAAGCATATCGTTCTGAAATATTGAAAGTTGCACATGAACTGGGAGGTCATTTAGGTGTGAACAAAACATGTGAGAAAATTATGAAACATTTCTTTTGGCCAAAAATTGGGCAAGATGTTTCTCAGTTTTGTAAAACTTGTCATACCTGTTAGTTGGTTGGAAAACCTAACCAGAAAATTCCTGTTGCTCCTCTGAAACCTATCCCAGCATTCGAAGATCCCTTCAGTCGTGTGATTGTTGATTATGTTGGTCCTTTACCAAAAACTCAATCGGGGAATCAGTATTTGTTAACTATCAAGTGTGCTTCCATTCGATTCCCTGAACTTATCTCCTTGAGAAACATTTCAGCCCAAAAAATGTCTAAGGCTTTGATCAATTTCTTTACTTTTGTTGGCTTGCCCAAAGAAATTCAGTCTAATCAGGGATCAAATTTTATGTCAGGTACGTTTCAACAGTTGTTTATCAGCTCGATGCTAAACAGATCAAATCTAGTGCGTATCATTCAGAATCGCAAGGTGTTCTTGAGAGTTTCCATTCTACGTTGAAAAATATGATACGGACTTGCTGTCTCGATAACGAGAAGGATTGGGATGAAGGAGTTAATTTATTATTATTTGCTGTTCGTGAGTTAGTTCAGGAGTCGTTAGAGTTTAGCCCGTTTGAGTTGGTGTTTGGCCATTCAGTGCGTGGTCTTTCGAAGTTACTGAAGGAACAATGGTTGGAAGACGATCCAAAAGAAATGCACTTGTGAAATTACGTTTCCAAGTTTCGGTCCAGACTCTTACGTGCTTGTGAATTGGCTCGAGAACATTTGTAGTCACCCCAAGTTGTATAAAAAACGTTGATGACCGCAAGGTTCTAGAACGTAAGTTCCATCCTGGTGACATAGTCTTAGCATTGTTAGGACTCTTAGGACATCCATTCAAAAAAAAAGGGAGAGTTGTTGTTTGTTGTTTTGAAGTTAAGCACAAAGCTACACAATGGGCTATATGTGCTCTGCCCACTACGGGTATATAAACCCGGTTTCTAGCATTGTAAGTCCACTGACATACCGCTGTGCCATTGGGGGCAAAAGGGAGAGAGAGAGAAAGAGTGAGAAAAAGAAAGAAAGAAAAGAAAAGAAAGAAAGAAAAGAAAAAGAAAGAAAAAAAGAAAAAGAAAGAAAGAAAAGAAAAGAAAGAAAGAAAAGAAAAAGAAAGAAAAAAAGAAAAAGAAAGAAAAAACATAAGACTGTTACATTGCAGTTTATAACTACGAGAGTATGATTTGGAGATAATCCATGTCAAAGGGGTTGATAACATTTGTATTGATGTACTTTCACTATGTCCTATGTAATTTTATGATCATAAGCTTATTTGTATTGGTTGTATTCTATACTGTAATTATTATTGAAGTTTTGTATTTATTTTAATCTCGATGTTCATTTAAATTGCCCCCAGTGGCACAGTGGAATGTCTGCAGACTTACAATGCTAGAAACCGAGTTTCGATACCCCTGGTGGGTAGAGCACAGATAGCTCTTTGTGTAGCTTTGTGCTTAATAACAAACAAAAACAACATCTTTTAAATTAACTTTACATTTAGTAATGTACATAACTGATACTGATAAATATGTATTGCGAAACTCCCGCCTATTCTCTAAAGTTGTAGAAGATTCTCGAGTGTAAGAATCAACAACATATGTGTGTACGTAAACGCCAGTGTAGCTTTGTATTGTTATGTAATCTGAATTTCTGAGAAATCCTCCACACGCCTATAAATATAACCAACGGGACACGCCTAAAAAAACAGTGTCTATTATTAGGTTGCTGTAATTGGTGTGCTATAAACTTCTGAGGTTATAACTGTTACTTTTTTAACGTTTATAATCGGAAAACTTAAGACATTTGACCAGGAACGCTTCTAAATTTCGAACATTACAAATTATTTAACTTTAGTGGATTCACATCGTACATTAGTACTTTTACGAAAACATTACCTAACGTCATCGGTGGAAACTCGACCTGTAATTGACATGTGATCAGCGAGAACTACAGGGCTAGCTAGGTCCCTGTTTAATGAATTATATCTGCGTCAACTCGAAATTAACTCACTCATCGTCAACCCTCGATAAGATATCAAGAAAGTTCCAAACTGGAAAGAAGACTTTATATTGCTTGTAAGTTCGTGAAACTTTTGTATATAAATCATTGTTTGTAATAACTATTATTGTAAATTGTATTGTTGTTTGTATATTAAAACATATTTGTGTATATCAATCTTGTTGGCAAATATAATAAATTGGAGATATATCGGCAAATATTTGACTACTAAATTTAATATATCATTTAACTCAGTTTCAGTCTATTTGAAATTCTAATACGTAACAAAATATCTTATGTTTCCGATTAATAAGCGTTATAACAATCACAGTTATAGCCTCCAAACTTTATAGCACACAAACTATAGCTAACCAATAAAATATACTGTTTTCAGGTGCGTCGCGTTGGTTATATTTATAGGCATGTGGAGAGTTTCTCGAAATTTCAGTTACGCATCATTACAAACGCTACACTACCGTTTACGTACATACACATATATTGTTGATTCTTACACTCGAGAATCTTTTACAACTTTAGGGAATAGGCGGGAATTTCGCAATACAGATTTAAAAGTATAAGTTATGTACATTTCTAAAGTTAAGTTAAACAAACATCGATATTAAAAAAATTAATAGTAAATCCGTCACAACTCCCTCTCTCTTTATCCTTAAACAGAGTAAGTAAATGGCGAACTAATTTTATATTTTCAGTTTAACGTGCATGGGCACGATGCTTATAAAAAACGTTATTTTGATGAGTATGCGTTCTAATAAGTTCACTTTGTAGCTGAAACAATTTGATTAAATCTGGGTCAACTACAAGTGCAGTATTGTTAATGAAACTGCTAATTAGGCAAAAGATTCAATTAGGCACGACTTTTGGATCAAATTACACGTGCGAACCATGATTGTTTACTATCAACAGACGCAAGTTCATGGAATAAACTCTCCAAAGGATCAGTTTCATATTAATTACAGTGGGCAGCAAGTATTAATCTTTCACAGATGCGGTAAAAATGTGAGCAGATAATTAACAATGTCCCCATAAGAAGCCATTGAACTAATAGTGTTTTGTCTGTAACCGTTGCAACTAATATAAACCGAAGTTTTACATTATTCATAATATTATATATGTAGTTTCATACTAATCCCCAAGATTAAAACCTGAATTTTTTTTTTGATAAATAAAGAGAAACACTAATTATTTTGGTTATTTTGTTGTTAATGGGAAATAAGCGTTTCTTCAAAATGTTTTTCCATTATTTTTCTAAGAATGTTTTGCATTATTAAATCAAAATGTGGCATTTAACATTTATGAAGTTAGTTGTGATTGTCACTATTTGCGATAAAATTTTGAAAGTAGATCAAACTGTTACTAAACTCGTAACACTTACTAATAACCGATATAAGACGTGGATTTGTATTAACCTAATGTAGCAAATTTGATAAATTACGTCCATAAAAATCGCTTGTTTCAACTGAACTGTTAGTTTCGGTTCTGAATTCGAATAGAAATTACTACAACGTTGTGAATAAGAAATATTTTCAAATGCACTATAAAGTCAAAATGAGACGTAGGCTTGCCTGTTTGTTGTTAAGCAGAAAATTTCATAATGTGCTCTCTGTACTGTGCCTATCATGGGTAGAGAAATCCGAGTTTTAGCCCCCAAACTCGCCGCTAAGCCACTGAGGGGAAGGAGAGAGTGTAAGCATGTAAATGGGAAAATTACTCTTCATTTTATTCAATTACTCTTATCTCACTAAAGGAAAAGTTTGTTTGGTAACACGTGTGATGAGGTGATACAAAAAGATCAGACTATAATTTTTTAACAGAAATGCACTTGATGAAGATCAATGATTTTCTGATCCTCAGACTTTAAACAAAAAAGAAATACCCTTTTCAGATTGCCTTAGGCTTGAGAGTCTGGGTGAGGACTATAGTAATGACGAATTAGGTCTCAGTAACATTCGGAGAAACCAACTGGTCATATCAGCGTATTTTATTGTTAGTGGAAAATATGGTATGTTTGTTATCTCAGTTAAAAAAAATGGGATTTTGAATTTATGTTTTACCTTTTGTAGGGAGCACACTAGACAATTATATATATCAATACATAGGAAGTGGTAAACTTTCTGGTGATAATAAAAACAAGGTTTCGTAAAATTACTAATTGAATGAATTACTTTAGTAGCATCATTTATTTTTTAAGACTGTTACTAATGCCTTTAAATCAAACATACTTTAACATCTAAAAGATTACCAAACTGATTGAAACGAAAACTTCTTGACATACAAGTAGAAAAGTATAATTGCTACGAGTGAGGGGGTGGTAGGCTTGTTTTGTATTTGAAGAAAATCATACCAAAACATCTCACCTAAAGCCAGTTATTTTTATTGACATTAAAGACAAAACATGAAAGTGTGTGACAGTTCTTTAGTGATGATATTTGTTTGGATTCTGAATACTTCGAATTTTTCTGATATTAGAAACTTTGCCAGAAAGGATACAGTATGGTGTGAAACATACATGAGAAGCCTAATGTAACAGAAAGGATACAGTATGGTGTGAAACATACATGAGAAGCCTAATGTAACAGAAAGGATACAGTATGGTGTGAAACATACATGAGAAGTCTAATGTGACAGAAAAGATACAGTATGGTGTAAAACATACGTGAAAAAGCTAATGTGACAAAAAGGATACGGTATGGTGTAAAACATACGTGAGAAGGCTAATGTAACAGAAGGTCTAAAGACTTCTACTGTCAAACACATTGCTTATTAGAGAAAAAAAGTGGCCTAAACAATAATAATATGTGCACAATAACTGGAAAATATGACGGATCTAAAAACATTTAACAACCTACATAAATTTCGAATTGCATTTAACCCCAAACTGAAGACTAAATGGTATTACTCAACTAAACAAAAACAGAAGAAGATTAGGAAGTACAAATTTAAACTATAATAAAAGAAAAGGTAAACCTAAAGTATGAAATAACCTTGTTTCAGACAGAGTACATAGTTATACTCCACAGTACAATTATGAAATAAGGATCACTCATTATCTAGACAACTAAGAGTTGACATTGCCTCCTTAGGTAATACGAAATTCTTTCTAAAACTGTGTATGAATGATAATCTACTATACTTTAAGCTGCTATTCAAATTCACTCCTTATCTAGCGAACTACGAGTTGAAATTGACTTCTTAGGTAGTGAGAATTTCTCTCTAACATCGTGTATGAATGATAATCTACTATACTGTAAGCTGCTATTCAAATTCACTCCTTATCTAGCGAACTAGGAGTTGAAATTGACTTCTTAGGTAGTGAGAATTTCTCTCTAACATCGTGTATGAATGATATTCTACTATACAGTAACTTGATATTCAACGGCCTGGCAACGCCTAGCCACTAGGACGCTCGCCTCGCAATCTGCGGATCGCAGGTTGGAATCCCCGTCATGGTCGCCCTTTCAGCTGTGTGGCATTATAATGTGACGGTCAATTCCACTATTCTTAGGTAAAAGAGTAGCCCAAGAGTTGGCGATGGTATTGACTATCACTGCTAAATTAAGGACGGCCAGAACAGATAGCCATCGTGTAGCTTTGCGCGAAATTCAAAACAAACTTGGTGCTCACGCCTACTTCTTATGTAAAATGTTCAAGTGCACTTCACAACGGCAAGTTGATATTTGTTCTTTGCGCAGAATCTAAAGTTATAGATATGATATCATATCGTGTGTTTTTCTACTTTATTCGGTAATAGGGGAATCTTCAAAAGTTTTTGATTATCTACTTTCGTACTGTGATGGAGACAACACATGGTTTAGAAAGTCATGAAAGTCTAGATACTTCGTTCTTTGTTTTATTTGGTAGGTAACATCTTCTCTCCCAGTATTTTGTGGAGCATCCACATTTAACAGACTGGTACCAAAATATAATTTGCTAGCCGATTATGACGTTGATTGAAAGTGACAGCCAACCAATACTGTGAGGATAGAGGTCATAAGATGACACTGTCCACTGGACAAAGAAAGCGAGTTTACATTGTAGATTTGAGCGCGTTTTCTTTGTTAAGTTCTCCACTAGATGATCTACAAAGTGAATCTGCTTTTTTAGATAATCGTGTATGATTTTGCTGCAATAGATCCTGAGAGAAAGAAGGCGACAAAAGTAAAGGTTATCTAGAGGAGGAAAGGACTGTTTGATTTAAGAGTGGGTATGTACACTGGTTTTCTATTTATTTGTTAAAATAAAGATTTTGTCCATTTGTTTACAAGGCGTCTAGCTTCATTAGTTTCACACTAAATGGAAACTCAATCAAATTACCTCTCACAAAAACCTTTATAACCTACAGGGCAAACTCTACTGTTATTGCGGAATTATCCATCTAATGCTTATCGGGAAACCAGTTTCACCTGCGAATACTACATTCTTGTACCGTGAATTGAAAGACATTACTTATTCAGTGTTAAATTATATATCACTATACCTTTTTAGTTTGATATAAAAATGTCATAAACCACAAAAGCGGTGGATTCGCTTATGGTTTAACAATGTACAAATATTATCTTTGAAAGAATCATGCTTTATACTTAAATATTCGTCTCTTTTTCCAAAGAAGTAAACAGAGAATGCATGTGTCAGACACCGGATTGAAGTCGCTCTTCAAAGCCTCGTTGGGTACAAGAAACAGCCATTAAGTATTCTATAGTGATACATGTGTCAACCTGTGAACTACTACTTACTAGTAATTCTAATAAATGCTGCTTAGACTTCGTAGCATCTACCCCGCTTCTCGTGAAAATCAAGTGAGTTTATGCGAAAACGTAAGCCTAAAATATGAGCTTCATTATTCTGAACCATTGACAGCAAAACTTATACACACCATCAACTAAATTTTAAAGTTATATGGTCACAGTAAGATATTTTTAGTTGTCTCTCGTGGTATTTTGTCTCAATACTGTACGTATGATGTGAGAATTTTATAAGCAATTAATGTCATCCACACGTCCATAAAGAAGGAATTCGATGATCTCGGAAAAAAAATTATATTTTCAAACTTTTACATAGAGAATGGTGTTACATTTAATACTCGATTTTAACCCGAGAATTATCGATGAGGCCATTGGCTTTTTAACTACAATTTTATGAATTATTTATGCACTAAATAGTGGATCCATTCTTTGTTCGTCACAGGGGCCCCAATATCAAACGGGTCAAACACAAACACCAGCAAAACATAATTATCAATATGATGTACTACGTGTATCCCTACAAGTAGAGCACAGTATAAAAACAAGTCGATAATTTGAAGTTTAACTTCCTTCCTCATAAGATTCGAATGTCTTTATTAACAAGATACATAAGATTTTATTGGTATTTCAATAAAAATCAACTGTTCGAATAAGAAGAATATAAATGACTCTGGCTGGAGTTTAACCATTGTGTACTGAGTGTATTTGCGGTTTACTAAAATATAAAAATATAAACATTTTTTTCTAGCATTGCACCCGATGGGACAACGGTAAGACTACGGTATTATAACATTAAAGCCAAGGTTCGATTCCCTACAGTGAACACAGCAGATAACCCAATGTGGCTTTACTCTAAGATAAACTTTCTAGTAGTTATTTAAGTCTTTGTATACATTTTCAATGGCATCGTATAGTAGCTTTATTACTTTATCGAACTCAAACGGTTTAGTCTTCGATTATATCCAATCAAAAATCACATTTATCCAAGATAAATAGAAATAAAAGTATTAAATTACATGTAAAGTAAGTGCTACTAACAGAGTATCATTAACTCTAATCGCATGCATTACGCAGATGAGTACACTCTAGAATTCAAGTTAAGTGCTACTAACAGAGTATCATTAACTCTAATCGCATTCATTACGCAGATGAGTACACTTTAGAATTCAAGTTAAGTGCTACTAACAGAGTATCATT
>NW_013665979.1:321032-329373 GCF_000517525.1 Limulus polyphemus | reverse complement strand
TAGAATTCAAGTTAAGTGCTACTAACAGAGTATCATTAACTCTAATCGCATGCATTACGCAGATCAGTACACTTTAGAATTCAAGTTAAGTGCTACTAACAGAGTATCATTAACTCTAATCGCATTCATTACGCAGATGAGTACACTTTAGAATTCAAGTTAAGCAGAAACTACTGTATAAACTTGATACGATGTTGCTTTTCGAAAAGCATACTCTTCTTCTCGAAAAACAGATACAAAATTTAGGGGATTTTAAAAACTATTCTCGGCGTTAGATTTTGGAAACTTTGTGATTTTTCAGATAACCACAGGAAAATTAACTTCTTAGAAACACACACACATAGTGACATCTGACGGAAAATACTTTTGGATAATATAATTATTATTAAAATTTCTTTCTTCCATTATACAGGTCATGAGAGATATTTATTCCATTAGTTGCAGAAACAGCCGAATGTGTCGATGCTACACGAAAGTATGAAATAAATTACTGTTGGGAACCAAAAGCAAATTATTCTCAATATAACCAACACAAAGCTGTATGTTAAAGTTCTTACAAAAATATATCTTCATAACTATGAGTTTTGATAGTTTGGACTTTGATAGACTGGCCTTATCTACATCATTTTAATAATTCCGTAACAGAACAGCAGCATTTTAACGATTCGGTAACAGAGCAATAACATTTTAGTAATTCAATAAGAGAGCAGTAAAATTATAACGATCTAGTAATCGAACATTAACGTTTTAACCAGTCAGTAACATAACAGTAACATTTTAACCATTTACTTAGAATAGCGGAATTTTAACCATTCAGTAACAAAATATCAATATTTTAACTATTAAGCATCAGAACACCAATATTTAAACCATTCAGCAACAGAACAGCACGTTTTAACCATACAATAACAGAACAACAACATTTTAACCCTACAGTAGCAGAACAGCAATGTTTTAATCATTTAAGCATTTTAAGCATTCCATAACAGAACATTAAACTTATAATCATTCAGTAACAGAACAACAGCACTTAAACATTTATTAATACAACAGTAACATTTTTGCATCTAGCTGTCAGTGTAACAGTTCTAGATGTTCGAATCTCTCGATATCTCAGGAGAAAATAACCACAGGTAATTATTGTAACGTGTCGTATACTTTTTCGGCGTCCCCAAATGGAACAAACTCATTCGAAATCCAAAGGAACAAAATGCTACCTCTCAATTTTACTTTTAAGCAAGAATAAGTGACTACCTTTCATTATACACCTTAAACAGTTTCATTCCTCCTCACCTGAGCATATAGAGTATTTCTCCAGAAGGATTGATTCTCACTAACACATTGGGAACAGTTACATACTGGAACTCTGCATTTTTGGCATTAGCGAAAAAAACCTCCGGTTTCCATATTCGTTTAACCAAGACTGGATCGTTCAGATCGAGCGGTCTGGATAAGTTATGTGTCTGTAGACGACTGTCGTGCCACATCTGACGTAGGTAAAGATCCACTTCATAGTCCTGAGAGTGAAAAGTATCGAAGTTATTAATGTATTACGAGTCTTACGAAGAAAATAAAAATACATAAACTGCCAAAACAGGGGAAGACGAAATCAGTTACGTTTTATTTGTAGCATAAACATAAGACTGTTTAACATATTCAGATACCGCGTTATTTATTTTTTGTATTAATTATTTACTTGTTCAGCGAACAACGAGGAATTTATCATGGTTGATATAGCGCTTTGACGTTGAAAGCAAATTATCTTTTTATAAAAAAGCAAAAACATTCCAAGAAACGCTATGTAACGTTGAAAAGAATGTTTGTTTTACTGGAATGTTTAACTATCCAAGGATGTGACTGACCACTAAACAACAGAATTGTCGCACAACGTGTTTTGTCTTGCGAGCGAATATGCGCAAAGAGACATTCCAAAATCGCTCTTTGCAGTTCAACCAAGTTAAGTGGAAACGTTAACTGACATTCAGAAACCAACTGATTGAGTTTCGGTCACAAAGTTCAAGGGCACGAAAAATATGTATCAGTAGGAAACAATTACCAATAAAACACAAGTTTAACTTGTTTAAGATTTTCAAGTCTATGAGTTGTAATCAGTATGACCTGGCCTTTAGAAAATCATATTTGAATTTTCATTATGAGTGGTATCTAGGTTTCATCTTATATAAGCTTCGTAGTGCGGTCGTACGTGTATTAGACTAGAAGGAACGCACTGCCAACTTTTGGACTATTATATACCAGCTAATAGTGGGATTAATAGGTACATTATAACGCTTCCACGGCTGAAAGGGCTAGAATATTCGGGAACGGGATTCGAACTAACGCCCCTCAAATTTCAAGTAGAGTACCCTAACCACCCAGACACAACAAGTCTTGTAATTAAATAGAGTAAATTTCTGGTTGTAGTTGAAATATGCAAATATTATTAACTATAAAATGATCGACGAATTATTCTCTGTTACAGTAATTATTTTAGTCAGGCTGTGATTTAGGAACTCCAATACAAAAAGCTCAGTCGACTGAGGTTCTATCTTAGGATGTATGTTTCTTGGGAAATAATGAAGTTCGCCAGGAAACGTGCATTTTAACTGGTATCTGGTAATGCTTAATACACTCTGTGTTACATGAGTTTGTTCCAATATCCTTTTAAAGTACATACGGATATTTAAACTTCCGTGTCATTGTATTTGATTTCTGTGGCACGTGCTGTTTTAATGCAAGTGTGATATTCTTTATTGGCAAGGGAGTTTTCTCAGTCACTACAGAACACAAATTGAAAGGATATATTTGACAGTCTTTTTTCCCCTCAGATTTCACAGCAATCTCCAACTAAACAATACTAAACAATTTACAAGATATAAAAACAAACACCAAACAGTCTGTTAGATCGAAATAGAGACATTACTTCAAATTAGAACCTAATACGCTTCTTTACATCACTTTTTCTTAGCTTTAAGGACCAATCATGGTTACTAACCCTATTACGTTATAGGATAGATAGATAAATATTGACTAAATGGTTTGATGCTACTTTTAATACGACTGGAAAGTAAAGAAAATGATTTTCAAACACAACTTAAATACAAATCTAATATTAACCACAAAAATTATTAAAACATTCAATATAGAAGTGATACATGTGTTAAAAAGTTTAAACTCAGTTAGTCTACAGTAGCCTGGACTAAAATTGGTCACTCTCAGCGTTAGTCTACAGTAACCTGATCTAAAATTGGTCCTTCTCAGCGTTAGTCTACAGTAGCCTGATCTAAAACTGGTCATTTTCAGCGTTAGTGTACAGTAGCCTGGTCTAAAATTGGTCATTCTCGGTGTTAGTTTCCAATAGTCTGATCTAAAATTGGTCATTCTGAACGTTAATTTGCAGTAGCCTGGTCTACAATTGGTCATTCTCAGCGTTAGTTTGAAATAGTCTGGTCTAAAATCGATCATTCTCATAGCTAGTTTACATAGTTTGGTCTAACATTGGTTATTCTTAGCGTTAGTTTGCAGTAGCCTGGTCTATAATTGGTCATTCTCAGTGTTAGTTTGAAATAGTCTGGTCTAAAATCGATCATTCTCAACGCTATTTTACATAACTTGGTCTAATATTGGTTATTTTCAACGTTAGTTTGCAGTAGCCTGGTCTACAATTGGTCATTATCAACGTTAGTTTGCAGTAGTCTGATCTAACGTTGATCTATCTTCCTTGACATATTAGTTTGCAGTAGTTTGGTCTAACATTTAATTCTCATCTAGATAACATGCTGAATATACTGAATATATCTACAGTTATTTCCATAAAACTTTACAACGTGTGACTTGTTCCACACTTGGAGTAATGTTTTAAACAAGGAATTAGAATTGGATTTTTGAACTTGAACGACACGTAGATACATGTGGTCATAACGATCAGTCAGAAATCCTTAGAATTCAGACATAACTATCCATAATTTTGAAATACGAACAAGAGAGAAATTAGCCGGCTAACAGCACCCGATTTCGCAAGGGCTTTGGCCGGTTTTTTGAGCCGAATAATGAGAATAACTGTTACTTTTATAATGCGGTGTGTCCAGCTGCATTGTTTCTGGAACCACGGGCCCTTCAATCCCTAGTCCGATACGTTAATCACCAGTTCACGTGCTTTCAGTGGCACAGCAGCTAGCCTGCGGACTTATAACGCTAGAAACCGGGTTTCGATACCCTTGGTATGCACAGTACAGATAGCCCACTGTGTAGCTTTGTGTTTAACTACAAACAAAGAAATCAGCCCACATCAGGCCCTTTAAGTAAAGATCCTTTATCAAGAGCTTTTTTAACGATATATTGTGAACTACTGGGGAGAAAAATAGGTTTTATTGCTACGTTACTTATATGATTATTATTCTAGATAATAAGAAAGAAAAAGCTAATAGACTAAATAATTATCTTTTATTAAGACTTGTTAAAGAATAAGCTCAGACAGTTTGAGCTTAGATCAACTTTAGGCATTACTGAATGTCAGTAAAAAATTTCATTGGTCTGAAAATAACGTCAATAATTATTTTAAAATGATCAAAGATTCAATAATCAAATGTTTATCTGTCATAAAATACTTCACATTTAAACTTATTGGAAGAAACAAACAAACACTGTAACGGTAGGATTAGTTTAATCCAAAACAGATGCTTTACGACCAATAAAAAAAATATGAAACTCAGTTTGTGAATCAGCTGATTCCGTAAGTTCAGTCGGTGTCTTTCACGTTAGTTTTTTTTTTTTTTCATGACAACATCAGCAAGTACATTATCTGTGAATTCAACTAAAACGTTAAAAACACGTTTCCACACGTACATTACAATAATGTATACCGTATTGCCCCTAACTAATAATAATCCAGGGGCATTTCAAGCTACAAAGGGGGGGGGGCGTTAATTATAGTTCGTAATTCTATTTTTCACATGTGATTTATTGATTTCAATGCTAATAAAAGTGTGTGTCTATTTGTTTGTTTGTTTTTGTTTCAAATCAAAATTACGGTAATAAAAGTGGATTATATGTTGGATTACTATTGCTGTCACAGAAGGTAACCTTTATAAAAATACCGGGTAAGGCAATAATTAGAGAGGGGCGTTAATTAGGGGCAATGCGGTAATTTTCTAGTGGATAACAAATTTTGTATTTGTTTATCAAAGACTGTTAATTTTAGAAGAAAAAGGCCGCTCTTATCTTATTATTTATTGTAACGTTTAATCCAGTTTTTGTTTTCTTTTAGTGCAAAGCTACACAATGGGCTATTCGCGCGCTGTCCTCCGCAGATAATCAAACTCCGGATTTATACTCTGTATGTCCGTAAACGTACATTAGTTTGAAAATGTGCATAAGGCGTTAGTTAAAATATTTTATTATATCGTAAGCCTTATTAAGATAGCAAAATTATCAACATAGATCTTGTATCAAAGATATATGTATTTAATTGGCAAAACGTTCCAAATTCTAATTAGCTTATAGTGTAGTATTAACGTCATTTGTTTAATTCTTTATTTATGGTATTTGCTATAAGTTTATAGCCTTAAAAGAGCAACTGTCGCTATTTTTATTTCCTTGAATTAAAACATCGAAATCCCTTTATTTTTTGCTCTACTGAGAAGTATAACAGTACACCTACGAAAGAAAACATAATTGTGGACAAAACCAGTATATAGTGATGGAGATAGACACAATAATAAAACAGAAATAATAATTTTTATTGATGTTTAATATCAATCTGCATAATGTGATGTCTGTTCCGTGTCCACCGAGTGTATCAAACCCATATTACGAGCCTTCAAAAATCAAAGCGACATAATGGGATGTCTGCTCCGTGTCCGCCGAGTGTATCAAACCCATGTTACTAGCCTTCAAAATCAAAGCGACATAATGGGATGTCTGCTCCGTGTCCGCCGAGTATATTGAACCCATGTTACGAGCCTTCAAAATCAAAGCGACATAATGGGATGTCTGCTCCGTGTCCACCGAGTGTATCAAACCCATGTTAGGAGCCTTCAAAATCAAAGCGACATAATGAGATGTCTGCTCCGTGTCCGCCGAGTGTATCGAACCCATGTTACGAGCCTTCAAAATGAAAGCGACATAATGGGATGTCTGCTCCGTGTCCGCCGAGTGTATAAAACCCATGTTACGAGCCTTCAAAATCAAAGCGACATAATGGGATGTCTGCTCCGTGTCCGCCGAGTGTATAAAACCCATGTTACGAACCTTCAAGTTTTACATATTGCTAAAATCAATTGAAAGTAGATGATTCTTATGGTGAATAAAATATTTCGCTTGTGTAAAACTACAAGTTAACGATACCTTTAGACTATATGATGCAATGGAACATTGTAATAAATTATTTTCATTTAATATTCCAAGTATGAATTGTCAAAGTGGGGAAAGCGTCAGTTAAATTACACTTTTTCAATTCTTTATTTAAGAATAACTTGTATCTTGTAAGCTGACTGAACGTTATGAAATATTATTTGGTTTACGGTCGAAAATACCAATTACAGCGAGGATATCAAACTGATAAAACAATGACTTATAATCTTTATAGGTAAAAACGTAAGAAAAGTATACTGAATTAGCTCTAGTCATTAGTAGGTTAATTTTTAGTTTTGATCTAAGTAGATACTTGCTCTGATTGGAAGTTAATATCAAATATATTGTATGATTATTATCTTAGTACAAGGACGAAGAGTACAAAATCTCCGTTTGTCAAACAAGATTTATGACCAAGAGAAAAAAAATTATCAACTCCAAGAATCAAGTGTATCAATATATATTCCATCACAATTGTGTTGTTCAAAGTTTTATAACATAATACAAATAATATATTTTAACCATTGTATAAAGGCTGCCCTTTTCACGTTGTTTAAACTGTTTGAATGTGATATTAATTTCAGTTAGGTTGAGTTCGAATAGAGTACATTTGCACGTGTATTAAACCCAAATTATGGACATTATACTTGTGGTAATCAGTATCCGATAAACTTTATCCATGTTTGAAATCAACGATAATTTCTTGTACGTCAACTTAATTATCGTCTCATTTTAAGAATGTGGTTGAAGTTAGGCCATTCTAGTGTTTAAATGTATTCTGTCGATTCATATTCATTACCAATTATGTATAGCGTTTACTGATTACTGTACTTCGTGAATTTGCTTCAAAGTTTTGACGAATTAGTTTTTAGAACCTCAAACCATGGGATAAAGAAATTTAAAGTTATTTTATTCCTTTATGCCCTCTACTGGAAGTATTAAAACTCTGTACGTGTTGTACAATATTTTACAATTATACTATTTCACCTGCCTCTCCAAACCAGTATAAAGAATATAAATGTTACTTTTTTTTACCTTATAACATAATGTATCATAACATATTTTAAAACTAAAGTAACATTGTAAACCCGATCTAGCAGTTGTACATGTACGAAGACCTATATAATAATATTTCGTAGCATTCTAAGTTTACTAAGGATAATAATATTTCGTAGCATTCTAAGTCTATTAAGGATAATAATATTTCGTAACATTCTAAGTCTACCAAGGATAATATTATTTCTTAACATTCTAAGTCTACTAAGGATAATATTATTTCTTAACTTTCTAAGTCTACTAAGGATAATAATATTTCTTAACATTCTAAGTCTACTAAGGATAATAATATTTCGTAACATTCTAAGTCTACTAAGGATAATAATATTTCTTAACATTCTAAGTCTAATAAGGATAATAATATTTCGTAACATTCTAAGTCTACTAAGGATAATAATATTTCGTAACATTCTAAGTCTACTAAGGATAATAATATTTCGTACTTTTCCGTCGTTCTACTCCTTCTGGTTTAGCTACAATATGACAATAAATTGAGTGGACTCTGTGGGTTTGAAATCAACAATCAAAATGAAAAAATAAAATAAAATAAAGGTAAACAAAAGAGTTAGAATGATTAACTTTTTGATAACTTCACAAAGCATGGCGCCACCATAATTTGTGTTACAACACCAACTTTCTTTACTTATAGTACAATACACTTGTATTACGAAAACAACTCTCGTTTATTATAATAAACAACACTTGTGTTACAACACCAACTCTCGTTTATTATAATAAACAAAACTTGTGTTAGAACACCAACTCTCGTTTATTATAATAAACAAAACTTGTGTTACAACACCAACTCTCGTTTATTATAATAAACAACACTTGTGTTACAACACCAACTCTCGTTTATTATAATAAACAAAAACTTGTGTTAGAACACCAACTCTCGTTTATTATAATAAACAAAAACTTGTGTTACAACACCAAC
>NW_013665979.1:317489-319955 GCF_000517525.1 Limulus polyphemus | reverse complement strand
CAACTCTCGTTTATTATAATAAACAAAACTTGTGTTACAACACCAACTCTCGTTTATTATAATAGACAACACTTGTGTTACAACACCAATTTTCGTTTATTACAATAAACAACATTCGTGTTACAACACCAATTTTCGTTTATTATAATAAACAACACTTGTGTTACAACAATAGCTCTCGATTATTATAATAAACAACACTTGTGTTACAACAATAGCTCTCGATTATTATAATAAACAACACTTGTGTTACAACAATAACTCTCGATTATTATAATAAACAACACTTGTGTTACAACACCGACTCTCGATTATTATAATAAACAACGTTTGTGTTACAACAATAACTCTCGTTTATTACAGTTAACAACATATGTGTTACAACAGTAACGCTCTTTTATTACAGCAAACAACACTTGTGTTACAACAGTAACTCTCGTCTATTATAATAAACAACACTTGTGTTACAACAATAACTCTCGATTATTATAATAAACAACACTTGTGTTACAACAATAACTCTCATTTATTACAGTAAACAACACTTATATTATAAAAATAACTTTCGTTTATTATAATAAACAACACTTGTGGTACAATAACCCTCGTTTCTTGTAATAAAGAACCAACAAATATACTATTTGAATAAAATGGTAAATTTTCCCATGACATATAATTTGTAACAATTGTAAATTAATATAAAAAATAATGTTAACATACATGTGTATAGAATGTATTTTGAAACGTTATTTCACGTCATTGTGATTTTTTTCCTAAACTTTACAAACAGAACTATATCTTAATTATTCAGTTCTACACCCGTTTTCCACAAACCTCAAATCAGTAAACAACTTAAACTTCTGGATATTTTATGGTTGAGCGACCCAAAGTAAACTATTAAAACGCAGCACAACTAAAACATAAAATGAGTTTTAGCTACATGTAACTTCAGTGACAGGTTCTTAGGTCTGATGACAGCTACATGACACGGTTGAAGGTTCGCCATTAATGTTTTACACATAAAGCAAACTCGCTCATGTGTGTTTATTCTTTGAGGATTTCAGACAAGAATTTAAGAATGACATTTCAACATTACCGACTGTATTTCTTCAGTATACGTAAATGTTGTTATTAATGGATTCCTCAGAAAAACACAAGGTAAAATATACCTCTCTTTTTGAAAAATTAGACTTATATGTTGAAGTTCTACTTAGATGCTTTAATTTCCTGTTTGTATTTAAGAATAGATTAATGACCGTTTCTTCTACTTACAAACATAATAAAAGGTTAACAGTCGTGCAAATCTATAATGTTGTAAACATGTTGATGAAAAGAGTTTAAGAAATAAAGTTTCTGTGAATAATTAAGAACATCAGTTTTCCATATAAAAAAATATTTGTTAATGTGCAGCTTGTATAAGGCTGTCATTAAAAATGTGTATTTACATATAAATGTTTCATCGAAAAGGTTAAAAAAAATAATAATTACTAATTCCATACCATTTTCCAAGCTTTGTTCGTAACCTATCCCCTAAAGGGGGCAACAGTAAGTTTACGAATGTACATCGCTAAAATCCAGAGCTCGGTTCCCCGTGGTTGACACAGCACTGATAGCCTATTGTGTAGTTTGCGCTAAAACAACAATAATTACTACCCACAACCTAATTTTCACTCAAACATCCCTCATGTTTTGAATTTTTTTACTGAAGGTTCTTTTTCACCATATGATTATTAATTTCTCCAGTTGTACAATATCAGAATAATTGACATTGATTATGAACGTCCGTTAGTTATAATTCTATAAAGGCTTATCCAAATGACAAATTTGCAGTTTTGCATTTAAAACGGCTCCGGTAATGTCCATAGTGTTGTCTATTGTTTTCACGGTTGTTTCGTAAAGAGCACTTTTGAGTTATATAGTTATATATGTAGAATATAGTTCAACAAAGTTTCCTCGTTTTCTAATTTGTTTCCTGAAGTGGTCTTAAATAAGTAACTCATGAGAAAACCGAGATGAGCTTTATGTGTAGTAACTCATGAGAAAACCGAGATGAGCTTCATATGTAGTAACTCATGAGAAAACCGAGATGAGATTCATGTGTAGTAACTCATGAGAAAACCGAGATGAGCTACATGTGTAGTAAACTCATGAGAAAACCGAGATGAGCTTCATGTGTAGTAACTCATGAGAAAACCGAGATGAGCTTCATGTATAGTAAAATCACAGGAAAACCGAGATGAGCTTCATGTGTAGGAAACTCATGAGAAAACCGAGATGAGCTTCATGTGTAGTAACTCATGAGAAAACCGAGATGAGCTTCATGTATAGTAAAATCACAGGAAAACCGAGATGAGCTTCATGTGTAGGAAACTCATGAGAAAACCGAGATGAGCTTCATGTATAGTAAAATCACAGGAAAACCGAGATGAGCTTCATGTGTAGGAAACTCATGAGAAAACCGAGATG
>NW_013665979.1:309325-316726 GCF_000517525.1 Limulus polyphemus | reverse complement strand
TGTATACCATGTTTTAAGTATATACATAGCGAGTTCTTAAATCCTATACAAAACACTTGTTTTAAATATTACCTCTCTTATATAAGTAGTATGTTCGTTTTACAACGTCATTATTTGTTTACAATCACGAAATAGATATTCCAGTTCTGTACATTAGTTTTGTGTACATTTTATCTACATCTTCTTTAGATAGTTAAATACTGTATACGCTTATAACCAAAACAAGAAAACGAATAGCAAGGAAAATGGTAGAAAATACTTCCAGTATCCTCAAATATATACAAAGACTGAAAAAAATGCACTATTTAAGAAGTGAGCGAAAATATCGATCAGTGTTAACATGGTGGGTTTAATACGTCACATTATATATTATTTATATTTTAAGAAGTCTGTGATAAATGTGTACACTGTAGTTGTAATGATGCTTATTCGAGTGGGGGACTTGAAAACGAGCTTTTAAATATTAGTTATCGATATTATGCTTTGGCGATTACTAGATACGAAAAGATAAGAACGCAACATAATGACTTGTTATTCTAACTTTCTGACACATTTTACGGTTGGCGTTAAATAATTGTAGTTCTCGACCTCATTGGTTTATTACTAATTTTATAATAAATTAAACCGTATTTTATTTACTTGTATATGTAAGGATTAAACCATAAAAGTACGATAAAGAAAAATCAGTATTTCTTTATTTTGAAATATATGTATGTATGTAGTAAATACGTCCCTCTCATAGTGTAGATTATAATAGTTCTAAGATGATTTGTTTACCTTAGAGGATTTGAGTAACGTACCTAATGTTAATTAAGTCATTTCTCACCTCCGACTTCTAAAAACATCTTATTATTATATCAACTGTAGTAAACATATTATAGTACTGTATGTAAAAGTTATTAACCATGATAAAATTGCTCACTAATTTATTTACAGAAAGCCATGTGCTATGTTTATTAAAGTGATCAAATATGAACATATTATTTGTGAGAAGCATAAATTATAACCAAACATAAAATTAGTTTATTTCATTTATTGGTATAAAAACTATTTCTAGAGCTTTTTAATAAAATCACTGAGCCGAATGATTTCATGAATTCGTTTTTTTTTACTCGGACACATGACATTGCTTTTCAAGAGGCTTGACTCGGGCATTTCTATTGAGCAAATTGTTTTCTGAATCTAAATGGAACCGGAGAACAAAGAATTCGAAGCAAGGACAGTTCTCAGATGGCTTAGATGAAAACACTTTTTTTTCAAATGAAAAACACGCAATAAAGTATAAATATGTACATAATGGACACTTTTAGCCACAAGAATTTATTCTGCTTGTTACTATGAATCTCAAAGTGAGAGTGAAGAAATACTTGTTTGGTGTTGCTCCATAATGCCTTAAATGTACTGATAAAAGATACATTTCTTTCATGAATTCACTTTGACGTCAAGTATCTCAGTCATCCAGTTTTAAAGCTACATTGGAATGAATTATATAGTTAAAACTATTTGTGGTTATAGAATAAGTAAAAAGGATACCCAGAACGATTTGAATTCCCGTCTCTGTTTCAACAGCAGTTCCAATAATCCAGCTATTTGGTCTATAATATCTCTATCTTCAATTTTCACTTCATTTATTTTGTCTTAATCAAAATGTTACATTATTAAGCGTATAAACGTTTTACATATGCAGAGAGGAGGACATATTATAAGCACAGACGCCACATTATTGATATTTTATAGATCAAATTACTTTCCCAGGCGAGAAAGGAATTACTAATTTTTGGCATCTTACTTCATTTAGTTTCTAGTTATTTAAAACCTGTTCGTTCTATATTGCTAATGTCAACCTCGAGTAAAACCTGTTTATTCTCTATTGCTGAATGTCAACCTCGAGTAAAACCTGTTTATTCTCTATTGCTGAATGTCAACCTCGAGTAAAACCTGTTTATTCTCTATTGCTGAATGTCAACCTCGAGTTAAACCTGTTCATTCTCTATTGTCGAATGTCAAACTCGAGTAAAACCTGTATTTCTCTATTGTTGAATGTGAAACTCGAGTAAAACATGTTCATTCTCTATTGTCGAATCTCAATCTCGAGTAAAACCTGTTCATTCTCTATTGTCGAATGTCAGTCTCGAGTAAAACCTGTAATTTCTCTATTGTTCAATGTCAATCTCGAGTAAAACCTGTTCATTCTCTATTGTCGAATTTTAATCTCGAGTAAAACCTGTAATTTCTCTATTGTCGAATGTCAATCTCGAGTAAAACCTGTTCATTCTCTATTGGTCAATGTCAATCTCGAGTAAAACCTGTTCATTCTCTATTGTCGAATGTCGAATCATCTTTGTGTTTATAATACTTGAATCTTTAACTGCGACCTTTATAACTTAGCAATTCTTCTAATGTACGGTTTATTTTTAGATGCACTCAGAAACACATGTAATGTGGTATAATAACTTATATCTCGCTTATTACATGTCATATCACCATCACATATCAAGGTATCATAATCATCTGTAAAAATAAATTAGGCAATTATCTCAGATTATAAGAAGGATCAAGTAACAATTATTCTTGCATTTATTTCAGAACATTTGTAATTAATATACAATGTTTATGTTGTTTTTTTTTCAATAACTGTATAATGGCTGATTTTACTGCATACCTATTTCACAGACAATTTACTTAATATCACACTTCTCAAGGCTAAAATAAAGGTTGTGCCCACGGCAGTGATCTGAAGGAGAAGATATATGTATCCATTAGACTGAAATGATTAATTGGGGAAATTAAGCTTTGATTTGTTACATTTTACATAATAATGTTTCTGTTGGATTACTCTTTGGAACGTCTGTATTGTCTAATTCACTCTGGTATATATGTAAATATTTACGTGAACATATTGTTTCATTCATATAGTAGTATTTTACTGAAACAATTTTGTATTCTATTTCATATTTATTATAATTACAGAAACAGTATATGCCTTGAGACAAGTAAATAAAAACACGTCGAAAAGATGTTAGACTAAGGGTTACCAAAGAATTAAATGTCATGAAAAAAAGGAACACTATAGTAATGTACAGTGCCTTGGAAAAGTATTCACCTCCTCCCCCTTCCTGTAAAGTTTCCATATTTTGTTGCCGTCTGAGCTTGCCATCATGAAACTTTCAAATGGGACTTTATATTTAGAATCTACACAATCAGCTTCAAACTGAGAAAGCTAAAAACGCTGATATTATATAAGTAAGTTAGATTTTAAAGGAAAATTAGAATATTCCCAATTGCATTGCTACAGCAACCCTAAATCAGTTCAGGTGCAAAAGATTAGCCTGAACGGTCATAAAATTAGTATAATGGTCCCTGTCTGTGTGTGTACTCAAAAGGGTTTTACTTTACTTCAGAGTAAATGCAAAACACAACTCACATAGTGATACGGCAAACCAACCATGAAAACCAAGGAACTTTCCAAACAAGGCAGGGATAAAGTGGTAGATAAGCACAGATCAGGAGAAGGTTACATGAAAATTTCAAAGTCAGTGATTATCCCTTTGTGTACGGTGAATTTTATCATTAAGAAGTTGAATGTGTTTCATACCACCCAGTCACCATCTAGATCAGGCCACCTTTTCAAACTAAGCAGCCAAGCAAACAGAAACTGGTTATAGATGTCACTGTAAAGTCAACAGTGACTTTAAAAGATGTGCAAAGTTCCATGTCTGAGATGAGAGTCAGTGTTCATACACTGACAATATCTCGGTCCCTACACAAAGCTAGCCTATATGAGAGAATGGCAAGAAAGAAGCCATTACTGGAAAAGAATTATCTTAAATCTCGTAGAAGTTTGTGACAAAGCATATAAATGATACTTCAGACATGCGGCAGAAGGTTTTGTGGTAGAGGAGACAAGAATTGAGATTTTTGGTCTAAATTCAAAGCGTTATTTCTGGCGCAAACCCAACACAGCACATCACCAGTCAACACCACCCGAATTTTCAAGCATGGGGGTGGCAGCATCAAGTTATGGGGATGCTTCTCATCAGCAGGGATGGGGAAGTTTGTCAGGATTGAGGGGAAGATGTGCAAAGTACAAGCGACTCCTAGAGGAAAACTTGCTTGAGTCAGCCACGAATCTAAAACTGGGTCGAAAATTCACATTTGAGCAGGACAATGACCCGAAGCACAATGCCAAAGTCACACTGGAGTGGTTTCAAAAAAAGAAAGCGAATGTTCTGAGTAGCCCAGTCAAAATCTTTACTTGAATCTAATAGAAAATTTGTGTAGAAACTTGAAGATTGCAGTCCATCATTGATCCCCAACAAACTTGTCAGAGTTGGAGTAATTTTGCCAGGAAGAATAGGCAAAAATCATACCATCCCATTGTGCAAAGCTGGTAGAGACCTCTCCAAAAAGACTCAGAGCAGTAATTGCTGCCAAAGGTGCTTCCACCAAGTACTGACATTTTGGGCTGAATACTTATGCAATCAACAAATTTCAATTTATATATTTTCTTTGCAGGTTTTGCTAACGTTCAACCTCCTTCACACATAACAGTGTTAAGTTTGATCATTAAAGTTCTGAATAAAAATAAGTTCATTAAAAAACAATTGTTTACATTGTTTGTATTTAATCAAAGTGTGACATTATTGGTAGGGGTGAATACCTTTACAATTGTTTACATTGTTTGTATTTAATCAAAGTGTGACATTATTGGTAGGGGTGAATACCTTTACAATTGTTTACTTTGTTTGTATTTAACCAAAATGTGAAATTATTGGTAGGGGTGAATACTTTTACATTTGTTTACATTGCTTGTATTTAATCAAAATGTGACATTATTGGTATGGGTGAATACTTTTACAAGGTACTGTATGTCTTCAAACAAGGATTAGTCTAATAATGTACGTCATGAAACAAGGAATGTTCAACTACGGTATTTCATGAAATAAGGATTCCTAGTAATGTATGTCTTGAAACAATTCGTACACTGCTGACTAATCTTATTTTTATCTTTCACATTTGTTCGTCCTTTATGGCCTAACTCTGCTGATTGCTGTTTCATATCTTGTCCCCGAACATGCTCGCCCTTTCAACCATGAGGGCGTTATAACGTGACAGTCAATTCCCTTTTCCATTGGTAAAGAGTATCTTAAAAGTTGGCGGTGGGTTTTATTGACTAGCTGGTTTACATCTATTCTATCAGTTCTAAATTAGGGACGACTTACGCAGAGTAACCCTCGAGTAACGTTGCGTGAAATTCAACAAACAAACAAACCACTCTTTATGTGCAACGTTTATATATATATATCTATCATTAACCTCACGTTAAAGACCTCAGACATAAAAGAGTGAAAACCAACACGAAATATATATATATATAAACGTTTTCATGATTTGTTCACACATCCACATCTCAGTTAACCCTTCACATATTATTTCACAATTTACATAACCGAATATAATTAGACAAATTGTAAAAAAAAAACTATTTTCAACTCCACCAGATGCTTCTTAAAATGTCTTTCAAGCTGGCCTTATGTAGAATTCACTAACATATCAAGTGACTGCTAAAACACAGCTTTTCGATAATCTATAGCTTACCATTGTTTCAGGGTTAATGGAACCAATACTTCTGATGTATATTTGACATGACACAACCGTCGGGATACCTGGTGTAAAGAAAATATAACATATACTTATATCCACGTTCTAAATAATGTATACATAAGGATAGTAGAACAAATATCTTATTTTATGAGACGTCAGAACTGGTTTCATTCATTTTAGTTCTTATAATAACGTACATCTCTATTAAATGAAGTACCATTATGGCAAACTATAAAAGTCACTAATATTAGAAATAATACTGAAATGATGATCTAGTTTTTAGCCGAATATAATAATGAAATTAAATGCTCGATTCAAAGGGAAAAACTGTTATTTTAGCACAACTTGCAACCATCAGTGGTAATAATATTCGTGAATCTTCTGAGATAATCAAATGTAAAAACAATAACTTTATAGTATTAAGTAAGGATTAGAGAGAAATGTTGTTAATAGGTGGCGTGAATACTTGAAGCTAAATTATGTGTAAATTTGATCGTGTGATTTTTGAAACTATTTGTTTGTTATGAATTTCGCGCAAAGCTACACGAGGGCTATCTGAGCTAGCCGTCCAGAATTTAGAAGTGTAAGACTAGAGGGGAAGGCAGCTAGTCATCACCACCCACCGCCAATTCTTGGGCTACCAACGAATAGTGGGATTGACCATCACATTATAACGCCCCCACGGCTGAAAGGGCGAGCATGTTTGGTGTGACGGGGATTGAAACCCCCGACCCGCAGATTGCGAGCCGAGCGCCCTAACCACCTGGCCATACCGTATGGGCCTTTTGAAATTGTATATAGGTCTTAACTCTAACAAAATATTGCACTCCTGATAATGACGCAGTAAGACGTCGTAACGTGTAGAGTGTATAAGACTAATCCTAGGCTCACAGTATTTTAACTTTATAGCAGTAACAATTTGTTATTGTAATTTGAGACTGGAGACATTCGTTTTAAATTTATTGCATACTAATAAACGTTGACTGTATTTGTTTAATACATCTGTGTGACATCTTTCCAAGTTTTAAAAACGTGGAATTTAGAAAGAATCCCCCATTTCTGTTACTTAATGCCTCACCTTCTTTGCGGTAGTTTCTACATTAGATACAACAAAATTTTCCTCCTCTTTCCCTGAAGTCCCCGATGGGACAGAATGGACAGAAGTAAGTCTATGGACGTACAACGCTAAAGTCCGAGGTTCGACTCCCCACGGTGGCCACAGAAGATAGCCCAATGTGGCTTTGCTCTAAAAACAAACCCCCTCCAATCTAAAAAAATGATAAGAAAAAGAAAAACAACATACGTACCAAGATAACTGGTGGGTAAAGCTCGTCTGTCATAATCTCTTAGCAGTTCGTCCAGCATGTCTAAGTCATTTATTGTTCCCTGGGTGGATCTTCTGTGACTAGGCCTATATGGGGAAATATGAATAATGCAGCTTAAAACATTTAAAATTCCTTATATTTAAATAAAAATATTTTCTACGTCAGCTAAAGAAGTGAGTACCACCAGCTTAATCTGGATTTTACATTTAAGTTTATGGTTGTTATCGCTAGATTAGAACTTAGCTTATGGAACACATGGTTTTTATGATACATTTTAGTTGGAATTGGGTCGGAACGAACCGGAACGCCGGGTTGTGAGTGAAAATGTTACCCCGACCGCGTTATGTTTCAGATAGTTTTTGTGCTAAGTAGAAGGATAATCTGTTAAAGAGAATTGGGTGATGCACATTTAAGGTTTTTTTTTTGTTCGTGTAAAAACTAGTTGATTTTCGAAAAAGAAAGCGTATGTATG
>NW_013665979.1:302370-308925 GCF_000517525.1 Limulus polyphemus | reverse complement strand
TTTTTGTTCGTGTAAAAACTAGTTGATTTTCGAAAAAGAAAGCGTATGTATGAATCTTTTTAAAATAATGTCATTCTGACAGTTTGATCACTTATCTTAGTTTTAACAACTTGTAAAATGTAAGTGTAACTTTCATGTCAAACGTCGGACGAGTTTCTGTAAATGATATTCATTTTTAACTCGTGTCATCAACACCGTATTTAATTATTTTTGTTGTACAGAATATCAGGCCTAACTCATTTAAAACTTCACTGTTTAGGTGTTTGTACCTAACAATTGTGTTTTATGTAAAGAGTTGCTCTCTGTTCCGTAATAAAAGACAATGACTTTTTTCGAAATCAAGATGACACATCACATTGTTAAATGATCCATTGTTGTAGGCACATAATATTTTCAAAACCAGACTTATAAATAAATTTTATTGTGGATTCCAATTTGGCGTTCTACTCTTCAAGAGCTTTGTTAAAATAGAAAGCTGGGAATAATTCTCTAACCGGTACATTTCAAAAATGCATTCTACTAAAATTAAATTTGAGTGTTGTTAGACACAAATAATGCATTACGTTAGACACTTTAAGCAATGCTTGAGAGCAGCCACCAGCGCTATTCACAATGACTTGAAACATTAACGAGCAAGATACTGCACACTGGAGCTTTCCATTGTGTTGTGCATCTCTATTAAATGTCTCTTTACAGCCAACCATTAAGTTTTCACCCATAGACGTGTCTTTTCAAAAGGAAATATGCCCGTAGCTTTAGACTTTAAGAGGAAGAGAAATAACCTTTTTAATAAATAGTAAAGCAGTTGCTACATGAACATAATCCTGAACGAACATCTGTTTGAAACTAGTACAGTATTGGTATTGTTTTTGTTTTTTCTCTATTATTGAATATTCATGTATCATTGTCAAGAACTTGTTTTTACAGTAACCTGCATTATTGAAATTCAAAAGAATGGCAACCTATTATAAAATTGAAGAAAACTTCATAACATATTTTGATTATTTCTACGAAGAAAAATTATGACATCTTTTTTTGATGCCCACAAAATGACTTAATAAACATTTAATTAATTTTGAATCCTAAGAATTGTATGCTATCTATTTCCCTGCCCGTTGCTTTAAACGTTTGTGGTCTTAAGGTTTCGAAACTGTCAAGAAAATGATTTATTTTAACAACTGGTGAAGACTACCTAAACACAAACAAAATTGTTTTGTGTTTGTTTTTCTTTTTAAAATTTATGCGTTCAAGGATACAGGTATCTAACAATGTCATGTTTTGGCTCAGTGGCGTAGCCACGTTATCCATTCGGGGGGCGGAAAATTTTAAGAGAGGCCAATAAATTAAAAAGCTGAAATTGATCTAAATCTTTAATAAAATGGTCATTAAATCAAATCAAATGTAATAGTGTTTATAAAAGTTATATTTTTGTATTAAATGATACAAAACAAGTTTATTACACATAAAAGCTGAAAAATAATGTGTGCTCAATATGTCTAGATTTTTACATCTCTGTTTTGGCTACGGACCGACTAATAAATATTCTAAACTTTAGGAAAGATAACTGAATGTAGAGTGAAGACTAAGACACATGCACTAAATTCTGTTTTTATATATTATATTTCAGCTGAATTTTTTTTAAGTACCGCACGTTGTTTTTAATACTTAACTTTTTAATTTTTGTAACTGAGGTTCTTCCCCCACTATTTGATAAATTTAGAAAAAATATATATATAAAAGAGGTTTAAACGCAATTAAAATGTCAGAAAGGAGCATTTTCAAATATGTTGTTGTATCCAAACTTTAAAATTCCAAAATACCCGTTACCGTATTTATGTGATTTGTGACTGTCATAATCAGTTGTTCAAAAACACTACGGCGTTTAAGCATTACGTATGTAAATAGGAAGTACAATTCCTAGGTCGTGTAACACATCTGTGTAACGCACAAAGACATTACACGGCCTGATATTTACGCGTTGAAGGAATAAAACTCATACAAAAGGAAACACAAGCTACATCTTTTAAAATAAAATCCTAATATCTACGTCTGTTATTAACGGATTCCAATATTACAAGAGATGTCTAATTTCAGCAAACCAACCATGAATTGGTTCGTCATTACATTTCCGACTTAAGTATTGTTATACTCCAACTAGACAACGTAAATGTTGGGCACAAAAGCAACATTTTCAACAAAATTGTGAATATAACAGAAAAACAGAGGATGAAAGAGTTGCATAGGTTAGATGAAAGTATAAGCAACTGATGACAACTTTTAACCATAAAATGTAATTATGCTGAAAAAAAGAAATTTATAAATCAAATTTATAAACTTTAGGGTGAAAAATAAACGAACAAAGGAAAAAAAATTGCATGAGAACAAAGCGGAACACTAATCTAATTGTTTGTTTCAGAATTTTCGAGTAAAGCTACAAAATGGCTACTTGAGCTCATATTTGAGCTCAGTCATCTGAAATGATAGTACAACTTCAAGGCACCTAGACAAAAAACACACTCCGTCAGCTCTTGGGCCATTTTTTTACTGACCGAATAGTGGGATTTTGTAGTCACTCTTATATCGTACCCACCAATCCAACATGTGTAGCGGATTTTTACTGCTACGGGCCACGAACTTGAACCGTCTGATTCACAGAACGCTAACCACTAGTCCACGTTCGGATTCAGTTTTACATATTGAAGAAAGTATATTTTCTGGCGACCATTTTTTATCTATTTCAGAACAAAGGTTTTCTAGCCTTATTTTCATGAGACTACGCTTCTTCGGAGAACGGCAGAGCCAATGTTGTCCTACTCCCGATGTTCATCTTTCCTTAAACAGGCTAATATCTGAGTATTAAGATTTCTAAACGTACCGTCAAGCATACCAAAATCCTAAAGTCTATTGGAGTTGCAATGCGTACCTTGACAGATCTGTGTTCAAATGGGATCACTGTGTTTCCTTCAAGATTCTTCTGTCATCTTTTTAATGAAGACAGCCGTTGAATTCGAGTCGTGGCTTAAATCTTGTGGAACTCTGCCAACTTCACATCCTTGTTCATTATCTCGTTAACTATACCAGGAGATATGCCTAGTTTTAACGCATTTTTAGATCCGAGGTCTCTTCTTTGTAACCATTTTCACTTTGTGAATGAGGACATTGGGTCTAAGGCGTGGTTTCAAAACCCGTTATGTCATAAGTAAATGTTCTGCAGTATGAATCTTTTCGCTTCTACGAAGAACATGAACTTATTAGAAAAATTGTGTCCGTTAGTTCTGCATCTGTCAAACTGCTCACTGTATGGATATTTATCTTCGTAAACACCGATCATATATCCCTCCAGAAATTTGACAAACTCGCTCACGGTTTGCATATATATGCTGGACAGGTGCATGCCTATCACGTTACCGTAACTCTAGAACCATTTTGACATTTGAGGAAAATAGTGATTAATTTAAATGCAATTTTCATAATCTCTAAATCGCACCTGGATATACGAACAATAAGAAAATTAAAGCATACTGTTTTATAATTATAATAACTCGATTAAAAAGACTGAAAATAAAATCAGGCTAGTAGTGTTTGCGCACTTAATCAATTAAGTGTTGGATATATATATTCAAATTTCAGATGCAAATGAAGTGTTCAGCCGAGGAAAATTGTGAGTTATTTGTGTTTAGAAATGTAAAACAAACCGAAAACATTATAGGATAACGAATAATAATTGCAAGATAACTCGAGACATGTTTGCTGGATGTGAAAAGAGTTACCAGCTGCCCTAGATATAAGAACTTAGCTGGTTTGAAACAATAAATATCGTGAAGAGGAGTCATTGTCCTTTTTGAATGAAACTGCCCACATCAATTATATCCAACTATAAGTGTTTTGTATAAGATTTAAGAACTCGCTATGTATATACTTAAAACATGGTATACACTGCGCGATGGCCAGGGTGACTTTGAAGTAAGAGGTAGCGGTCAAAGTATGACAATAGGGGTGCTCTCTATTACCCGCTTTTCAACACCCAGCTCTTAATGTCCTTCCGCAATGTTTCAAGTAATTAATTAATTGACGGTCATTGGCCACAAAAAGTGTCTTACAGGCCAAAATTGAAGAATCACTGGTAAAAGTAAGAAGTGGATATAACTCAAGAAACGGCTCTTCATATCAACGTTGGAGTAGAAACTTCAGCTGAGTTTATGTATTACTGCAATATCGGCGGTCATTGTTTTCACTGCATTCTTCCACAGAGAATGCTAGCACACTCTCTGAGATATAACAGACGTTTGTGTGGCCTCCCCACATTGTGTGTATGTTTTGTTATAGAAAACTTGATGAAGATTTTGTTTTATGTTTAAGGACATGGCGCCATCTATGAATGTAGTTACGTTAACTAACGTCAAAGATAATAAATGCTTAATAACATCAATAATTGGGGTGGAGGCGTTGTGAACCCAATACTAACATGCCGCTTGTTCCAAACTATCATCCACAAAGTTTGGTTGAGATTGGGCCAGGAATCTAGAAGTAGTTAGATAACGGACAAACAGACAGACACACATATTTTTGTGCTTTATATATAGATAGGTAGATAATTTTTGTGTCTTCTGTATGAGTATAAATGTAGTGTTGTATGTAATGTATTGCTTCTGGGGAAGTTTCTCGTGCTTGTATTTTCCTCCTTAAGTTAGCTCTGTCTGGATACCACAAAAAGCATGACATCTCTTGTCTTCCCTTCTTTAGTTTCTACCCTTAGCAGAGTTTTTAGAAAAACGCAGATCCAACTGGGAATTTATATTTCTGTTCAACGATGAAGTATTTGTTTGTTTTTCTTTTCTCTTCGGCGTCGACAGTAGTATTCTCTTTTTTATTTGTTTCATTAAGGTATAATCCAGTCTCATACAGTGTTAGTTTCATCTGTGTAATTCTATTTCATGCCACTCACAAAAACTTTCATTTTCTGACATTTAGTCTTTGCTCTGTAACTTGTGAAACCGAGTTTTGTTTTGAAAAATAATTTCTCAGGAGCAATGGGGTTCCTTTCGAACCAGCTGATTACCTAGATATTATTCTCTTTGAGATAGTTTTAAATACTTTCTCTAATTATCATTATTGCGAATTAATTACACCCGTCCAAACACTATTAGCTCTCCACTTGCTTTTCCTAGTGAGGCATTAATGAATACTCTAATAATATGTTATAAATAAATTGTGCGAAAGTTAGGATGTGTTTGTTATTTATCATAGCATTCATTCCATATTTTTTCACTTCATAACCTGAACAAAGAACGGTTATCTCAGCTTGTTAGTTTCATAATTATAACGTTTAAGACATTCCTATAAGAGCCCCTTCCCTACCTCCTGATGAAATCAGAATAGACTCTTCCTTGTCATGTTTATTGAAACATGGTTTGAGAAAACAGTCATTTTGTACGTTGCAAAATCAAGACTTTTCAATTTTTCGTCGGTGCCTGCTTTTTTGCAATCTACTGCTCAAAAGTACAAACAAAATAAAATGATCCACATTTAATTCAAAAACAAAGAGAGGAAACTTTCTTATAAGACCTGTCAGTCATTTTTTGGCAGCATTAAGAATCTTCAGTGAATGAAGAGTAATAATATTTTTTACTCTATGCTTTATTCTTTGATATTAACAATCTTCAGTGAATGAAGAGTAATAACTATTTTTTACTCTAAGCTTTATTCTTTGATATCAACAATCTTCAGTGAATGAAGAGTAATAATATTTTTTACTCTATGCTTTATTCTTTGATATCAACAATCTTCAGTGAATGAAGAGTAATACTATTTTTTACTCTATGCTTTATTCCTTGATATCAACAATCTTCAGTGAATGAAGAGTAATACTATTTTTACTCTATGCTTTATTCTTTGATATTAACAATCTTCAGTGAATGAAGAGTAATAATATTTTTTACTCTATGCTTTATTCTTTGATATTAACAATCTTCAATGAATGAAGAGTAATAATATTTTACTCTATGCTTTATTCTTTGATATTTTCTATTTTAAGATGAAAGTTATACTGTTCTGATATTTTGGAACTTATGTGAATAACATTATTTGTTTACTCATTCACCATATGCATTATCCTAACTTATTATGACGTTTTTACAGTTACATTAGATACAGATACTACTGTTTCGCGTACAGCAGAAACGTGATATTGCCGTTTTGTTCGCCTACACCGTCAGAAACAAACACTACATTCATATCATGATGTAAATGATGATGCATCGTTAGAGTTGGTGATATATTTTTATTTCTATCAAAAACGTAATTCAAAGCGTATACTAGAATCGATTAAAAATATACATTTATTCAAATCATGAAACATTTGTAAAGTTTATCCATGTTTATCTAACAGAAACATCTGAACATTTTAGATGAAGCAGTGAAAAAAACAACAAAAAGAACCAGGATGGATGGGTTATGTTGTCTGTTTTTTTTTCAAACCAAGGTGCAAGTCAAGACTTGTCTTATAGAAGTTAAATCTATGACATCACGAAAACAAAAGCTTATTTTTTTAAATTT
>NW_013665979.1:295685-301286 GCF_000517525.1 Limulus polyphemus | reverse complement strand
GAGTTGGTTGATATATTTTTATTTCTATCAAAAACGTAAATTCAAAGCGTATACTAGAATCGATTAAGATTATACATTTATTCAAATCATGAAACATTTGTAAAGTTTATCCATGTTTATCTAACAGAAACATTTAATCTGAAAATGTTAGATGAAGCAGTGAAAAAACAAAAAAGAACCAGGATGGGTGGGTTATGTTGTCTGTTTTTTTTTTTCAAACCAAGGTGCAAGTCAAGACTTGTCTTATAGAAGTTAAATGTATGACATCAAGAAAACAATAGCTTATTTTTAGAAATTTGCACTTTATCATCTATTTGCATGTTTGTCCAAACTTAAATTGCCAAATCCATACAAACTTACTACTAAAATTAGTTTTGGTACAATCTTACGCCATCCGCCAGTAGGAGAGTCTGCTAATTAATTGCAGGGGCTAAGTGTGACGTAGTGGTTAACATGCCGGCTGGACCGTGAATCCGAGGTGAGGTTCCATAGTTTGCATTCCATTGATGCAAACTCGTAGGGCCGTGAGTATGTAATAAGAGCGAAGGTCAAATTTCAATATTCAATTATAGTAGCCCAAGAGTTAGAGGTGGGTGCTTCTCAACTGGGTGAATGGTTCACCCAGGGAGTAATGAGATAAGAATCAGGGTGAATGGCAAAGTGAACGAATATTATCAATTATACTCTGGTTCAGGGCCCTTTCTAAATGACTGAATGGAAACAAATTTAAAATATTATTTTTCATGCGCGCCATGCATAGTAAAACATTTTACATTGTCATCATTCCTACAACGAGCCTATGACACCTGGTTGTGTTTATTATCACAACACCATACTGTCAGAAAGTTTGCTTCAAAAAGATTAAGATTTAGTAACAGGAAAACATCTGCTTCTCCTCAAATTTCTTCCAGTTCTATTCATTCTACTTATATGGGAAAGCGATAATTCTCCGGATTTACAACGCTAAAATCAGGGGTTCGATTCCCCTTGGTGGCACAGCAGATAACCTGATGTGGCTTTGCACATTCTACTTAGATTTAACCCTCCTGTCTTCACATATTTTAAAATATTCATTTCTTTTCACCGTTAGGACCTTTAATAAATATTTGTGTCATTTTTTTTTTCAATGTTAGTATTCTCGTTTCTTTTGAATATCTTACAATCTCGTGTTTGATGCTTAACTTCAGAATTTTTATTTCAGTTGTGCTAGAGTTTGCCGTCAAAAGTGTTCGCGTTAAATTTATTGATAATTAAATAATACCAATTCTCGTACTTTGTCTTTTTTTCGAACTGGAGTGAGTGAGCTATTATGAAAGACCTATAGGGGTGAATGATATTGAAAATGGTTGAGAAGCACAGTCTAATCTATCAGTTCAAACTTAAGCTCAGATTGCCCTTGTATAGCTTTGAGCAATATCTGAAACAAATAAACTTGGTTGCAACCATATATGTGAATAGAATTTGCTGAACTACTTACATTATTCATAAGAACGATAAAGGACAACTCTCAATCCCGTTTGCACATTTGTTAGTGTTATACAGTTATGCCACATCTATGAGAATGTCAAAGGCTTTTTAAAACAATATATTGCAGTTTTAACAAACGTAATAAAAACAGTGATCAATAGTAAGCTTTGAAGAAAAGAAAGAATATTTCCAGAGTTTCTTAAAGCGACAGTTATTCATATATACGTAAGAAACTAGGTAACTTTGAGAAGAAGCATTTGTAAAGAAAATAAGATGTTCTGATACACTCCCATAACGCATCTGTTTGTTTATTTACATATTTTTAAACTTAACATAAAAGAGAATTCTTTCAAACCACAAACATTTCAGTTTATCACCAAAGTTATTGTTTTAGGCGTCATCAGTCAGTTTCCTTGCATGTTTGATATAAGCTTTGAACTATTTTTACATCTACTCTCCCTATGATAAATATTCAAGAAACATAACAGCAACGTAATTGTGATGCTGAACTATTAAGAAGCTTTGGCTTTACAAAAGAATTGAAGCAAATCGTTGGCGTGTTTAGACTTGATGTTTGGAATACTCATTATGAAATTTCTAATTGCAAGTCCACTGCAAAGTAATCAAGGATAAAAACTTAATTATCTCTTCTGGTGACAAATGACAGCTTGTCAGTGAAAGGAAGAATATTTGTTCAGTGGCTACCTTTACAAACCCTTGTAGAAATCAGTTATAATTTGTATGCTTCATTCCTCTTGGTCTTTCTAGGAACATACACTCAAGTGATTTCGCGCTTGAAAAATATTAATCGAATTTGATTTTTATTCAAATTTATATTCTTATGCAGGCACCAGATCAAATAGTGATAATATTATAATGAAGAATGCTAATGTATATATATATAAATATATAATAAAGAGTTTGTTTGTTTTTGAATTTCGCGCAAAGCTACACGAGGGCTATCTGCGCTAGCCGTCCCTAATTTAGCAGTGTAAGACTAGAGGGAAGGCAGCTAGTCATCACCACCCACCGCCAACTCTTGGGCTACTCTTTTACCAAGGGATTGACCGTCACATTATAATGCCCCCACGGCTGAAAGGGCGAGCCCTTTGGTGGGACGGGGATTTGAACCCGCGACCCTCAGATTGCGAGTCGAGCGCCTTATCCACCTGGCCATGCCGGGCATAATGAAGAGATAATCTTACATTAATGTATGTTTATTTCTATGTTACACCACATAATCTGCAACGCAATAAATAAGGTTATTTTACTTTCAGACTCTTGTGTTATGTCTAAACCAAGAGTGTTGGTTTTCCTTGAGATATATCATCATCCTCATGAAATAGAATGTAAAGTTTGAAATATTCTATGATTTGCATAAAATCTTTCTTAGCACTAAATCAAGGAGTTTGATAAAATATCATTCAAGTGTTACAAATTAAACGAACGGCATTCGAAACTGACGTGCTTTGGAAAATCTTGTTTTTATTTTAACACATTAAACATTGATCAGCTTTTGTAAGAAGTACATGGAAATATATCTTCGCCAAAAACCTATCATAATTTAAAATCGCATACTCCAGATAAAACCCTGGAAATAAATTCCGTGCATCATCTACAATCTTAGTTTTTGTATGTCCCATATATCACAACACTCCAGTTAAAAACTACAATCAGAACCTATTGAAAACTAAAAGTTCCTATTGACATTGAATGTTTCATGTGGTGTTAACAAGGAACAATAAACTGCATTGTGCAAGACCGACAAAACTCAACATTGCCGTTTATTTGTTCACTATATGAAGATAGCGTTTATCTATACTCAGAACCTACAATAATTGTTCTGACAATGCACATATGTGCCATGGTACTGTGTAGAGAAAGTACACAGAAACTACCATAATTGTTCTGATAATGTAGTTATGAACTATGACTGTATATAGTAAATACTCACAATGTACCATAAATGTTCTGATAATGTAGTTACGTACTATAGCACTGTGTGAAGTAAATACTCAGAGTTGTTGAATCAGAGTTAATACTGCTAGCATTTCATATATTTCTTGCAATCTTTGGTCAGTTAATTAAGGATAACCCCATCTATATTATTATTCTGCTTGTTTATATGTACGACCGTTACGCTTTCTGACCGAGAACCTGCTGCATAAGCATGCATAGTTAGAATGTTTCTCCAAGAAAAACCGCGCATGCGCATCATTCACTCGACGACAAACAGTCTGCTTGCGGCAGAGAGCTGCAAAGCTCAGTGAACAAGTCGCTACAATTGCTGTGTGAAACAAGTAACAACAAAAGGTGAATGTAAATATACTTTACTAACCATTTTGTACAACAGAATATTAAAACTTATCAACATTTTTAAAAAAAGTTTGACGTTAGGTCGTAGAATAACATTATAAGTTTATTTATCGATAGTATTAAGTACAGTAAAGGTTAGTCCTAACTAAACTAAAGTAAAAAAAAAACGTACACAGGTTACAGTGTTAATTTATCTCTTTATCGAACTTAGGCTTAACGTAAGTTAAAGTTTTATAAAGTACGGCATATATACAAGTGGATTTATACATTTCGTTGTCTACAATTACAATTCGTTTGTATTGTGCGAGAAATGTTATATTTAAAGAAGTACTGTTACGGTAAAGATACTAATTTGGCTGGAAATGTTTTGCGGGTCTCTGATAGTATATATTATCTTAACTAAACTGTGATATTGAACAGTTGTAACTTTCTATTGTCCCAGGTGGGACAACGGTAAGTCTTCAGATTTACAACACTAAAATCAGGAGCTTGATTCCCCTTAGTGGACACAGCAGATAGCCCAATGTGGCTTTTCTATTACGAAACATATATAGACATATTTTTTATTAAATTGAAACATATTTAATAACTTATAACATGACAAATTTTAATGACATAAATATAGGGCTCCCCACAAATGTAATTTAAACTTTCATCTATTATCTAATACGTAGTCAGATCTACAGAGGACAGACTTTTGTTTAAAAATAATTAAAGAATACTAAAAACATATATTTATCACTTAAAGATTGACCTTATGAAATGTATCCTCGTCAAAATATTAACCGAATTCCTCTAAACTAGGATCTTTGGGGAGTATGTAATTAAATGGCAATTAATTTAAAGTAAATTTACAGGTGAAAATTAATCTAACTGCAAGAATGACATTCTTTAATAATAAAGTGTCGTGTAAATAATAAGACATATACTGTATGTGTCCCACTGATTTTGATAATTTATTTGCTCTTTCATATTGACTTAACACATTCAAATAATTAAAAGTAAAATTATAAAAATAACAACAACGGCCGCTAATATGCCAATTTGACTGCAACACCGGTTTTATATCATGTTTTAAATAAAAAGTTTAGGTGTTACATTACACCTCGTTTGAATAAAGACTACTGTAAATCCACACTACTTAGACACGCATAGCTTTTAACCAGAGAACTAGGCAACATTTCCTGTAGATAACCACTTAAGTACTTAAGCCTAAACCAGAACCGACTTATTTAGCTTTGTCTTCAACTGTGAGTGCAACTGTTGTAACATTAGTTCTTCAGCACCATTTTATGACATGTATCACCAAACAGATTATTCCCCTCACCCCACTTCTTTTTCAGCGTGATAAGTCCACTTTGATCACCATCAGTGGCATAGTTCTCATTACTTGCTGTCCACTCTTCTAGAGAAATATTTCTTATAAATAAACATAAATCAACACTAGGACGTGTACTAACTGCAGATTACGTGGAAATGATTGTAACAACTGCAATAAATAAATACAACAACAATGTTACTGTGTAATAACTGTAATTTACCCGAAAATAAATATTACAACAATGTTACTGTATAACTAGACCACCGTGACCCGTTGGGTCAACCACTATTCAGAGGTTATGAAGAATTCAAGCTAATTTCAATATTGCACTGATATGAAGGTTTATTTTGAGATAATTTAATTAAATATTTCAATCCATTCATATAATTCATAATTCAAGAAAATATATTTGATTGTTGATCGGGAGTAAAAGGAAAGACCATTTCATTTTTCAAAAGAGAAGTAAGAAGTTTCGTAAAGAGCGCGAACAGTAGTGT
>NW_013665979.1:284428-295165 GCF_000517525.1 Limulus polyphemus | reverse complement strand
TCTCATTTCTATTCTCATTTCAAATATGGTGCTATTTTGGGCCGTTTTTGCTGTACTTAATTACAGACAAGCACACAAACAAACACACAATCTCAGAGTTTTAATAATATATAGATAGATAGATAACTATAATTTACACGAAAATAAGTATAACAACCATATTACTAAGTAATAACTGTGGTTCACTCGAAATTAAGTATAACAACTATATTACAGTGTAATAACAGCAAATTACATGGAAATATGTATAACAGCTATATGAACTTCAGCTATCTACAACTTACACAGAAATATGTATACGAACTATATGACTTAACACCATCTACAGGTTAAACAGAGATAAATGTAACAAAACGTAATTGTGGACAAATGACAGAGTACAAAAGATTATCAGTACCAACTATATCACCCTGGACTAACTACCAATTACAAAGAAACAATAACACCAACTATACGACTTTAGACTAACTTGAATTTACACGGAAATAGCTATAACAACTTCAGTCATTTCTGTCGAACAGCCGGTTTCAGGTAAGTAATGGTAAAACTGTTTCAATAGAACAATGATATTCTTATATTCACAGTTAGAATTTTTAGATTAAGTATTGTATTTATACAAGCTTTCCGAAATAATGATATGTAACAAGATAATTAAAAATCGTTCATTTAAAAATGGGAATAAGATTCGTCAAAAAATAGTACAGAAACAAGTTGAATCAAAATGCAAGGATTATATTTTCAAGCCTACAACTAAGGACTGTAAAATAAGTAAGCAAACTAAGCTGGAAACAGTCTACATTATTTTCTCAATATTTGGACTCCATGTTTACAATACTTATCTGTTACATATTTTTCAACAGTTTACTACTGCATTGACTTTTTTTCACCTAACCATTATTTACTGAGCCAGGTGGTTTTGTGTCTGAGGTTTAACAAGTGTCGAGTACAAAGGAAACCACTCACAACAACATCACATATACATTATGTATTTATAGCCACGTGAATCAACTTTCAAATAATGAACTTTTTAAATAGGTCACGGATATTCGCAGCGTTTCATATATCATATGTGTCTAGGTTTTGGTGCAAAATACCCAGTTGATTTTACTGTAAGCTTGTGTAACAAAAATATGATAGTAATAAAGAAATAATAGTAAAATACACACTCACAGATTCAGCGAAGTTCGAAAATCAGTAGAAAAAATCACTACTCACAAGAGTAGAGAAATCTACTATGGTAATCGTCTACTGTTACAAAACTCACTGAAATAGTTTCAGCAAACCACGTAGAGATAAAGTACAACAGTGGACTCGAAAAATGATGAATCCTCAATGTGACAGTTTCCAATTAATGCACTATATGTTGCAAAAATTATTTTCCAATTAATGCACATTAGTAAAACACCGAATTTTTTTCAATGACGGAAAGTGAAGGACTTAGAGAAATTCTTCAGGGCGAAAAAACGAAGGTGATTGAATTAATTCTAAAACTACCCTATGATATACTCAATACTGCATTCATTACTATTGTACAGGTTTCCGTAAAATATTTGTAGTCGTTTTTTCTGTAGCAGCTTGTAAAACTATAATCAATAATAATAAGGTTGGAGACACTGTTATAAATATACACATTGTTTACTCTAATAAAACAAAGCTTTCCAAACTAATATAATGGTGCTTATATGGCTTCTACATTTCTGCTATGCTTGAATGGCTTCGAAGAGCTTATGTTGGTAGCGAAAAAGAACAGAAAATTTTGGAGGGTGGAAATTTCGACTTTCAAGAATCAACTTTAAAATAGTTCTACGACCTTCGTAGGAGTTTGTTTAGTAGCTGTGCATAGATTTCGGTGCAGTATACCTAGCCGTTTTTGCTGTAGTCTTTGGTGCTTGAATAGCTTCAAAGAGAGACTTGGTCAGTAGCGATGAAAAAAAAAACTGATAAAATCTCTTCTTCTCTTTCAAGAATCAACATAAAAATAGTCCCATGACCTGTGCAGGAGTTTTTTTTTAGGTTTGCCTAGGTTTAAATAAAATATTCATAGCCGTTTTTCTGTAAGCTTGTGAAACAAAAATAATATGAATAATAATAATAATAATATGAAGAACAAACGGGTGAATTTTAAATTTTGTCTAACAATGGGAAAATCAACTTTTTTGCTGTTATCAATATTTTATCAGCCTTATCCATTGAGATAGAAGGTCTCGAGTGTTGTTTCAAGAACAAGTCTGCTTTCTAAGATGGTTTTTGCCCGTTTATTCTATTAGAATTTTTGTGAAATTCCTGGGCGAACCTTACTACGAATCACTATCGTGGTTCATGATATATAGTCTAGTTTACATTGAAAGACTTACCGTAACAATAATCAGTTAGTCTTCAAGTACTTCAATAACATAAAAACAACAACAACAAAAGACAGGCGAAAAATCAATAAACTCAAGCTATTTAGACCTTGATATAAGATTACAGACATATGCTGCATCATGTACGTGTAACACGCAGATTGATATATCTCATCACCATATGAAATATTTAGGTTTGATAATGAACTGCATATCAGAACACTTTCATTTTTTTAGTAAAGGCTATGGAAGAATGCTTCTAAGATCAATACTACGAATACGTGAAAATTATTAAAGAATTAAAATTACATTGGAAAAATATTGGTTCATCAGACACTTACAGAACAATAATAGAGAAAGGATCACAAGACCTCTAGGTTAAGCAATAGTATCAAATTTTTTAATGATAATGAAGATTTTAATCGAACAATAAAATGGTTGTTACCTTTGGATAAGTGTTAATAGAAAAAATTTATCAACGAACAGTTTTTATATTACCAATAAAGTCTATCGCTCTTTTATGATTATATATTTATGTATATTACATGTACTTCTCCAGAATCTCCGAAAATATTCCGTTTCAAGTGTAAATAAAACCAAACTTAGGAGTAACAAATATTTTTATTTCTGGCTTTTCAAGTTCATATGTCAAGTTGTGTTATAGCCTACAGAGTGCATAATTCTTCTCGTGATTCATGGCATGTGCACGTTTTACTAAACTCAAGACAATACAAATTGCATCGTTAAGCGTCCCTTATGTGACGTCATTTTAGTGTCTACTGACTGACAACACACTACAGTATGTAGGTGCGAGAGATTAAAACAGGTGACCTTCCCAGGTGGCCTTCGGCCCCCTTTCGGAGAAACGAATATGTGTGTGTACTTAAAAATACTTTTGTTAAAAGTTAATACCATATCATAGAATTTGTGTTGCAGAGTTTCTATTAACCACTACACTAGACCGTTGTCTTGAGACAGCTTTAATCAATCAACTCGGATAGTAACTGAAAGTAAATACAAACACTATAAGTCTTTTCATTGCTATATCTCTTCTTCGGAAACTATGAATCAATTCTTTCTTCATTAAATGGTTTAATCGTATGTCTTAAATTACGAGATCGTTTATTTATGAGAACATGTATTTAATAATTTCTTCCAGTAATTATTAAATAACATATTAATTTCAATCTTAATTTAATTATTAATAGTCAAACGATAAAAGATAAATATCTGTATTGGATGATGTATACAATTAAATATGAGAGCTAAATTTTCCTAATATTTATTCTATTTTTACTTCAGTAATTTTGAAAAGGCTCTTTCCTGGCATCTCATTACATTGTAAAAAATTACGCTTTTCTCTTTCATATAATTAACATTAGTCGAACGGTATTTCTGCTGTAGTTCGAATGTTAAGTGAAAATATTAAAGTATAAAATTTGTTTGTGTAACGAATTTGTTGTTATATATTTACTTTAATATCGATATTGTTTAGATTGAGGTTATATTTAAAAGCATGCATAGCTTGTAGTGTTAGATATGTATTGCGCATCTCCCGCCTATTCTCCAAAGTTGTAGAAGATTCTCGAGAGTAGGAATCAACGATATATGTGTGTGTGTGTGTGTATGTAAACGCTTTAACCAATATTGTTACGCAAGATTGAAATTTTTAGAAAACGTTCCCACGCTATAAATATAACTAACGCGCCAGAGAGTGTCTGTTATTAGTTCGCTATAATCAGCATACTATAAATTCAGAAAGCTATAATTGTGATTTTTAGAACACTTATAAATCAGAAAACTTAAGATATTTCACCAGGAATATTTATAAATTTCGAACATTTCAAATTGTTTAACTTCAGCGGATTCTCATCGGACATTAGTATTTTTTACGAAAACATTACCAACTTCAACGGTGGCTAAGGAGAGAAAGCTAGCTAGCTTCCCGGCGAATCCTACTTAGATCAACCCGCTCATAGTGAACCCTCGATAAGATATCAGGGAGGTTCCCGACTAGAAATAAAGCTTTATATTGTTTGTAAGTTTGTGAAACTTCTGTTTATAAATCATTGTTTGTAAGTTTGTGAACCTTCTGTTTATAAATCATTGTTTGTAGTAACTATTTATAATAACTGTTATTGTAAATTGTACTGTTGTGTGTATATTAAAACGTATTTGTGTTAAAAACGAAAACGGTGTGTATCAATCTTGTTGACAAATATCGTAAATTGACTAATACATCGGCATATATTTAAATACTAAATCCAAAGTACAATTTAACTACTAAATTTAAATTATCATTTAAGTCGGCTTCGGATTATTCGAAATTTTAATGCGTAACAGTTTGTTAATTCTTATTTATTGTTAATAATGCGACTGACATAATATGCATGTAAATTCATGATTAATGAAAGGTTATCTTAAGACATGAAAAGTTGCTTCCCTTGTAGTTGAAAAAACGCAAAAAATGCCCATAAAAGCTGCGAAACACAAAATCTCAAACCGCGAATTTCTATGTATCTCCTCAGGGACCTAATGAACCTCCACACCAAATTTGGTGAAGATCTATCCACAGGAGGTGAGGCAGTGGAAAAAAAATGCAAACTCGCTCATAAAAACCGAAAAACGCAAAATGCAAAACTGAATTTTTATTGTATCTCTCCATGGACCCAATGAACCTGCACACCAAATTTGGTGAAGATCCATCTAAAGGGGCAAAGCAGTTATATGGACATACAACAGATAGTACTATTATATTTATATAGATTCAAATATGTACAACTGACATTAGATATATGTTTGTTTAACTTTAAAAATATAATGTCTATTTTCTCTATGGGTCCAGACTTCTGAGACAATCTGTATAACCAAGACACCAGCCTGATAAAAGATATGCTACGTATATCTATGTCAAGGCTTCCCAGGGGTTGAGCAATAAGTCTGAAGGTTATAACGCTAAAAACCGAGCTTACAGACATTGTGTAGCTTTGTGCTTAACAACATACATACATCTATATATCACGATTAAAAAAATATATAACCTATTATATTTTTCATTTTATTTTTTGTCTATATACACGCAACATATTAACTTACAGAGGCTGAATTACCATTGCCAAATAATAACTACTTTGAAAGTGAGCTGGTCATGGAACGGTATTCATGCTATTCCATTCAAAGACATACAGGTTAAGTCGTCAGACGTAACGCCTATTGATTTCGGTGCGAAGCAGGTCCTGGGAAACAGTCGTCATCGTACCCTAGATGGACTATGGAAAGCAAGTAGAAAGGTGTTCATTTGACATGACATCTTATGATGGAGTCTTTTATAATGGGAACTGTGTTCAAACGATTTTGAATATGCAAATCTCCAAGTCACTTGACAATCATGGACGATATAAAGTCGCGTTGAAATGCAATGTATCAGAACTATATTTTGATATTGTTTCGTGTTATTTAAAGTTGTATGAATTGTATGTAACATCTCTTTCTAACGCAAAATATTCATAGTCACATTGTAAAGTATTTTAAAATCTGTGATTTAGCTCTCAAACTAAAATAACCCAACAGCAGGGCGAAGAGGAATCCCTCGATTATTGAACACCCTTGGTATTTATTACACCTAAAGAACTACCATGAACGAACTAAGTGAAAACAGTGCTGCATGGCTATATGTTAAAGTAAACAGTCACCATATAGAACATGACCGGATGTAGCGACATTAACTGTAGCGGCTTGGTTAGGCTACAAAATCGTTTTAGTATAACGTATTCAGCCCCTTTATAATATGACTCATAACACAATTCTGCAAGTTAGTGACCTTATCTTAAAGAAATTTGATATTACATTGCACAGTACGATAATCGTGAGGAACTTTTATGATTTAATTTATCACATTTACATAAGTTATAAGTAAATTAAATAAGTCCAGTTATTCTGTTCATACTAAATGATGCTTTACACATATAGGTGCATTATTTCAAATATACGGAATGTGCTCTTAATTTATACATAAGTATTCATCTATCTAGCTGTCTATAAACACCTAGTTTAAATGACCTATGAAATACAAGTGTTTGCTTTTTTGAGGAAATATAAGAATATTGAATAACGGACGAATCAAGTCCTTTTCACTTCATACAGTTAACTTACACCATGAGAGAGATGGAATTGTTCGTCATTGCTATATGCATTGTAAAACACGAACTGCTTTAATAATAAGATTAGACATACTAAGATGTGGAACTTTGTAATAATCCAGGACGAAAAGTTAAATTTATTTATGCCACATAAATCCATAAACTAAAATCAAAATACCCAATGTTTGTTAGAACATATTATGCATATATTGTCAATAAAACCTAATCTTTATACTTATACCATATACTATAGATTAGCGTAAAAAATATTTAGAAATACCTAGTGCTTAACTTCGCAAACCTCTCTTAGAGAAAGATAAATATTTTAATAATTCTGACAAAATTGTGTAAATTTTTCATAAGATTGTTTGTTTGAAGTTATGCACAAAGCTACACAATGGACTATCTGTGCTCTGCCCACCACGGGTGTCGAAACCCGGTTTCTAGCATTGTAAGTCCTCAGACATACCGCTGTTCCACTGGGGGGCTTTTTCATAAGACGTGATTTAAATGCAAAATAGTAATGTACTCCTAGAGAAACTCCATTTATTTATGTAAATGTATTTATTTATGTAAATGTATTATTTTCAGCTTGTAGTTTTATCATTTGTTTATTCTTAAAGACATGTCAATTTTTCTATCTACCTATTTGTTGAGTGGAATTATTACAGCCATGGTTATCTGATTATCCTCGCTAAGTGCATTCGAACCCCTATGTTTAGTGCTGGCTAGTTCGATAAACTCCCACCCATCTCAACTTGCTCGTTTTCTTCGGTGGACACATGTTATTGAGGACTCACTTAGGAGTTTCACTGAAAACGTTGTTGTTCAATCCACTGAACATTGAGTAGGACTACATTTAGAAGAAAGATGTTTACCCCACGAGCTCATCAAGCTTGTTCAAACATGGATTGACTGTACGTCTTAAACATTACGTCCGTTACTTTTGTTAACAGATTTACACACTTTGTTTTTACATGGATTTGGTACCATTTCTTATTTTCTTTCATCTCAGTTCATTCCTGTATTAACTTTACTAACAATAAAAAGTACAGCAGCTTGGATTTATAAGGAATTCCATTTAGAAATGTGGTGGTGCTTAATGTTAACAATTTACACTATATTAATTGTATGTTAATACCTAATGTTTGTCAAAAACTTCCCTTGTAGAATAATTTCCGTTATTTTTATTTAATAATGTTTGTCAAAAAATTTCCCTCATGAAACCTCTTGTAGAATAACCCCCATTGTTTGTAATTCATTATGTTTGTCAGGAACTCTCCTCCCTTCCCGTGAAATCGCGTGTAAAATAATATCCGTTGTTTGTAATGCATGATGTTTGTAAGAAACAGCAGATTTTCACATATAAAAATATCATACGAATACAACACTTTGATAATGAATCAGATTTTTCCCCGTTTATTTAACAATAGATTCATCAGATGTTCCTATTGAAGAAACCGCTTTTCTAAACTAGAGGGCATTCAATAGAGCTTATACACCCGCCATGCAGCGTTGATCGTTTGTTTGAAGTTAAGCACAAAGCTACACAATGGGTTATCTGTGTTCTGCCCACCACGGGTATCGAAATCCGGTTTCTAGCGTTGTAAGCCCGCAAAAATACCGCTGTGCACTGGGGGGGGGGGGGCATGCTGATCATATTCGACCCTCGAAAAAAATAGGAAAATGTGTCCGTATGCCCGTCGTTATCAACGGACAGACCATTTTTGGCAAGACAACAAGGAATAATATTCTACGTAAGTTCACTAAGTTTCATCAAAATCTGATAATTTTAGATTGATTTATAGAGCAAAAATAGTGTGAAAAGTCTGTCCCCATGTTAACAGATAGGGATTTTTTTTAATTTTCGTGACCTTGCTGTGATCTTAACCTTTGACTTTGATCCTCCAAAAACTATAAACTTCTAAGTTAGATTATAGTCCAAATGTATACCAACTTTCGTCCAAATCCAATCAGCCTTTTTTGACAAACACACACACACAGGGTGAAAACATAACCTTCGTCACCTTAGTCTATTTCCATTGTTATTCCTTTCCTTCGTGGTTTAACTAAAGCTATAAATACGCTTGGAAAGGTATTCATAAAAAGATTTGGCCATACGAATCTGATTTATTTTATTCTTTTTGCCTTGCTAAAAATTTAATTCCTTTTTTAAAAGCCTTAAAAGCATATGAAAAAATACAAGGTTTTAAGTTAAGGTGTTTTCTTTGTTATGAAATTCATATACAAAACAATAAGATAAAATTGATTATACAAAATAAAACTTCCGTGATACGGCTCATAACAAAAACCTTTCTTTGATACGGCTCATAAAAAAACACTTCCGTGATACGGCTTATAGCTACTTACTTCCGTGATACAGCTCACAATAAGAAAACTTCTTTGATACGGCTCATAAAAAAACACTTCCGTGATACGGCTTATAGCTACTTACTTCCGTGATACAGCTTATAGCTACTTACTTCCGTGATACAGCTCACAATAAGAAAACTTCTTTGATACGGCTCATAACAAAAAAAATCATCGTTTCAGTCTAACACGAAAAAAAGAACACTAGCAGTATAAATATACAAATGTTTTTGATATGTGTATGTGTAAAATCATGATGCGCACTTAATTTATATAGCTAGCAAATGTTTGTAAACTATAACTCAAAGTTACACACTATGTACAGCTTACATTTGCTTATTATGTACTGTTAACCGTTATAAGTTATAAACAGCTAACAGTTATATGTTGCGTAAACTTACAATCACACATTATTTGCAGCTAACAGTTATTCTTTGTTTACAAATGTCTTATCATTTTTACGCACATCTCGACTGCTTATCAAAGCTGTTTACTAGTGCCTAGTTAAGTACTGTAATGCTTTTTAGAATATAGTCTCACCAAAGTATCTCATTATGAACGTAGCAGCAAAGATCAGGACCTCGCAGAGAGGCCCAGGCCACTTCTATCTTTTGAAGTCCCTAGCTATAATAAAAATTTTAAAAAGGACGATATGTGAAAACAAAATAAGACAATCATTAGCCCAAAATAAAAGTGAAACATAATTTTAATATTTAATCTGTATATATATAATTTGCAGCTCTAAGCCGAGAGTATGTGTCTGATCAGGCACATAAAAACAAGTCGAGAAACTTAACAAATGCAAACAAAAAACGAACAAACAAGTGTCTAAATCTGAGCCCCCACTTTTGAACTTGAGTACCTGACACAGCTCCAAAGTGCGAAGCGTGATTTTACGGCAAATCCACCGTCCAGCACGCTAACCATTGGGCCACGCCCGACCCTAGTCATGTTACATACTCTGCGACTGATTTCAAGGTTAAATATATATATATATATATTTACTATGATAATAAATTATATAAATACTGTCCGTTTTAGTAATTATTCATTAATGTCACCCTAAAGATTTATTTGACAATATAACGTGCGCTGATAATGACAATGGTTTCTAAGTAGTCTGCTAGTACGTATTACTGAAGTTCGGAGAAACCGGAAATCTCACGTACACTGTGTTTGCTCAGGTGATTTTTGTTTAGTCAAATTAGAGTCATTAATCACGTATAAAGCTTCTTATATCATATTAATGAATTTCTCAAAATGCTTTGTATAAATATCTTAATTCGTTAGATAAACAAGGAGTGTTCAGTATGAAAGTTAACCTAATTAGGTCATAGCCAACAAACGTACATCAATAATGTTGGAAATGTCGACAATGCTTCTCAACATACTTCCCTCTAAGTGTGATGCACTTTCTATATCGTCCCTTAAGTAGCATCATTTCCATTTGATAAAATACAGATGTATGTTACGAATGCAGTTGTGTACAATTGATTTAAGAACATTAGTTTCCTGGAAGTGCTGTCTGCGCAGACCGTTTCTTGAGAAGATTTAAAAAGTAATAATAACTTTAAAGTTTTTTTTTACGTCACGACTATATACGGGATGGAGAAAGACTAACTTTCTTAATTTCCAGTCTTTACACGAGAAGAAGTGTAGGAATTAGCATCATAACAAGAAGTGTAGCAGTTAGCACCATAACAAAAAGTGTAGAAGTTAGCATCATAACAAGAAGTGCAGAAGTTAGCATCATAACAAGAAGTGTAGAAGTTAACATCATAACAAGAAGTGTAGAAGTTAGCATCATAACAAGAAGTGTAGAAGTTAGCATCATAACAAGAAGTGTAGAAGTTAGCATCATAATAAGAAGTGTAGAAGTTAGCATC
>NW_013665979.1:277915-284076 GCF_000517525.1 Limulus polyphemus | reverse complement strand
TTATAATATAACAACATAATCATTAGTTTACTTAGTTATTAAGAAAAGCGGTAAATGGACAGATGAAACAATGTTTATATAAAATTACACAGCAGCTGAGTTAAGGGTGAAAATTGAGAACAATTTTAGATCTAAGGAGCTTTGTGAGTTGTTAAGGGTCGGGCGGTCTTTAGCTATGAGAAGACTTTCTTTAATATAGAGGTCGAGGTCTGAAGATCCTGTGGTGATGATAGAGAAATCATCAAATGAAATATTGTGACCTGTGGTTTCAGAATGTGAGTGAATGGATGAGTGGCTGGGTTTATGTAGTGGATGTTTGGTTCTGTTAGATACTCCTGAATGTTCACAGACTCGAGTTTTTAAGTGGCGTTTCGTTCTGCCAATGAACGCTACCTTACAGTCACTACACGTATATTTATACACGAGCCATGAACATAGAAGTTTAGGTACTTGACCTTTGTACTGAAATAAGTGTTTAATGCGGAGACTAGGTCTGTATATTATTCTAAGTTGAATTTGAGGGTAGAAGTTTTTCATTAGGGAAGAGAGTTGTTTATTAATTGGTTGGGATCATGAACCCATAAAAGGAAGGGAGATAATGAGGGGTAATTTGGGGACGGTGTGTACATTGGCTAGTGGTTGGATTTTGTTGTTTAGGAAATGCGTGTAATCTTCGTTAGAAAATCAGTCCGACGGCCATTATTTAACATGTGTTTATGTAGAAGGGTAATTTGTTCGGGTAAAACAAAATAATTTGAACAAAGATTAAAAATTCTGTTCAACAATGATATAACCAGATTACATTTGAAGAAGTTGGGGATAAAACTATTGAAATTGGTGTAAAGACCAGTAAAAGTTCTTTTATGATAAACAGGGGTAGAAAAGTGTTTACCTTCTTTGGTAATCCTGACGTCTAGGAAAGGTAAAGAATCATTTTCCTCTAGTTTAGGATGTGAACTTGATATTGGGGTGTTGGGAATTAGGGTAAGAAATAAAATAGGAAACGTGACTTGATTATCGAAACAGCAAGAAAGTGTCATCAATATAACGTTTGTAAAGGATAGGTTTGAATTCATGTGGACAGTTTTCTAACCACTTGCGTTCATGATAGCATAGAAAACTATTGGCTATCGGCGGAGATCTCATGGCGATTAGAGTTTCCTTCTTTTAGTCACCAATTTCTCTACATATTTGCCCTTCTGATTAAAATCTACCAGTATTTCCTGTTTTCCTTTGACCCCGATATAAACAACAACATTCATTTCAGCAAGGCTCTTTCTTTCTCTTTTGAATTTGATTGATCAATTACATGAACCAACTGCTCTGCCAACAGATCAATTACATGAACCAACTGCTCTGCCAACAAACCCTAACCACATGTTCTCAAACCCACAATAACAAGCAAATGGGCACCGAAATGCAACGAAGTGACTAACCTGTCCAGTTCGATTGAATGAACTCGGTAAGCAGGAGTCAGATAATCTCATACGTTGCATTGCGATGACTTAGTATGGACACTTTTTATTTATTATATCTACGATGTTATAACACTATCTCCAACTTCAGGCTTACGAACGTTAATAAAAAAAAACGAACAGCTCTTTCTTTAATGGTCTGTATGATTTTTGTTTTTTCCTCTGTAACAAATCCCCGCGAATTACGTTTTAAATAATTAGGTACTGTTATTTTTCATACAAGGACAGTAGTTATCAAACTGCTTTGTTTGCGAATCACCCGATTTAATTTTTAGCTCGGAGGACTACAGTCGATCTATACTATGTGCTGCTGCTTCCTTTTCGTAATTATGGAACCTTTCTACGAACCACCTGGAGGAAGGTCGCGGACAAAAGTGGTCTGCAGACATTAGATTGAGAACCGCCGTATTGAGTCAGATCCGTATAACTTCTGACTGTTGCTATGGTTACGTTTAATATATTACATCTAATGGTCTATTAGTGCTTATCTAAAACTTTGTTTGTCTGTTTCATTCAAATATTATACCTTTAATTACTCTTTTATTGGGTTTTCTTTGCCATTTGCTCCTTAGTGTCTTATAGTATTGAAATATTTAATAATACTTCAAAGCACAACTACGACACTTAAAACATATTTGTGGCCAACAAAACGATTATTTATATAACTATAATAAGTGCACACATGTTGTTAAACGTCAGATGAATCGAAATGAATCAACCCTTTGTTGTGAATCAGTGTTTTGTTCTTTCCACATAAATCATAATCTTGGAACACATATTGCCCACCTACAGTGAACTGCCAGAAGTGTACAAAGGTCATTGTTCTTACTGATGTTCATCTGTTTGTACCAACTTTATTTTTTGATCGATTATTCTTCAGATATGGTTTCAGACTTGTTCAATCTATATAATGAAGAAGACATTGAGTATTTCTGGATGTAAATATTATTTGGTCTAATGATATTTAAACTGGTTGCTTATATGTCCATTAATGCAAACAGTTCGTTATACCAGTACGTGTGGGAGGATAACATACACACACCAGGACAAGGTCAGTTATACCAGTACGTGTGGGAGGATAACATAAACACACCAGGACAAGGTCAGTTATACCAGTACATGTGGGATTATAACATACACACACCAGGACAAGGTCAGTTATACCTGTACGAGGGGGAGGACAACATACAGCTAGACAAGGTCAGTTTTACAAGGAAGTTAAAAAAAAAAACTACGTAGGCAGTCCACAATTAATGTGCTACAGTTGCTCGAAAATCATCTAAATAAAGACACAATGTTCAGTTGAATAGCAGTATAACAAGCCTTTAGTGTATGGAAAGTATCACCAGAATTCCTGGTTGTATTCGGAAGAGTTCCCAGATTAATGTCATTCATCCTTCACATTAGATGACAGGAAATGTGTCAGCGGCTGCGTACTACAAGCTTACTTATGCATAAATGCCTTGAGGGCAGACCGAGAAAAACAACCAGTATTGACAATGAAGCGACTATAGTGGTACGTGTTACATTTATTCATCATTTTCAACATAGCTATTGACTGTTTGCCACTGACATAGGATGTTTATCTTTTCTGCATTTATACCTATAACTATTGTTGTTGTGGAATGATTTTAGTAAATTATAGTAGAATGTTTCATATGTTATTATTTACGATAAACGCCGCAGCATATAAAGCCCTTTCAGTCGATATATATAATTAATTATAAGATATGAGAGGAAATATACATAGAAAAATGTGATGAAATTAAAAATAGTTTTACATATTGATAACGTTTAAAACACAGCGTTATTTAACGTACTAAATATGGTAACAAAGTCAAGCTTTATGTGTTTTTGGTACTTAACAGCATTGCGGATGTTCAGATCAGAGGATGATTACCCTGAATCACATGTTATATCACAGCACTTTTCTCAGATTCCAACACCTTTTTTATTTCCTATACTTAGCCGTTTTATTTTATTCGTATGCCCCTTCACCGGCGATGAATAAAAATCTATATCAAAGTTGTTTCACCGTCTTTCGAATAAAAACACGTGACACGTTCTAAGGACACGAACTCGTAAGCATGCGGCGTGAAAATGCGATTTGTCAAAACATTTCTGATAACACCTTAAAAGAAACATGGTATGTGGGAAATATGTCTACAAAACTACTTTCATCTTGAAATGGTCATACGCCGAATGATTAAAATACATCAGGGTTAAGAATTATGTGATGGTGATACTCAGAATAAGTGAATATTCAAATGATACGTCGAAAATTTAAAATAACTTATCGTAAAAGAATCTAATCTTCGCGGGAGAAGAAATAAGCCAGTATATCTGACATTTTATGCTTTTGCTAAATCGTAGCTCTGGTTACATAACAGCGAATCTTACTCAAAAATTAAGATAGCACTAAACATTCGCAATAAAAGATATGTGTGGGTAATTCTTTGAAAAATAGGACGTGCGTAAGAGTAAGTGGTCGTTTTAAAACTTAGACGTAGAAGTTAAAAAAGAAAGCCAACAATAACACTAACGTTAAGTAATAAAAAGAGACGTGAAAATTTATTTGTTTATTTGTTTTTTCCAAAATTTAAACCTCGGAAGCATTAAATTCACACAAGGCAAGAGAGGCAAAGTTTATGTTTTCCGTTCTTTTTTCACTGACTATTGAACTAAGAAAACAAATAACCACAAACATGTATACCACAATACCTGTTACTATGACACTACGTGTGAAAAATGTATAACACAATACCTGTTACTATGATACTACAGTGTGATAAATGTATAACACAATACTTGTTACTATGATACTACGGTGTGATAAATGTATAACACAATACTTGTTATTATGATACTACGGTATGAAAAATGTATAACACAATACTTATTACCATGATACTAAGGTGTGGAAAATGTATAACACAATATTTTTTACTATGATACTACGGTGTGAAAAATGTATAACACAATACATGTTACTATGATACTTATTACCATGATACTAAGGTGTGGAAAATGTATAACACAATATTTGTTACTATGATACTACGGTGTGAAAAATGTATAACATAATACTTGTTACTATGATACTACGATGTGATCTGATCGAATACATTGATTTTCTTTCGCCTCCTCCAACATGCAAATTGTTTTAAAATCATAGAACAGACTAGTTGCCTTGGCACCAACTGTCATCATACTTCTCTACACTTTGCGCTCAACCTAGCATAAAACTTTTAAAACGTCTCTCACGTAGCACATACAAACATTCTTATAGCGTCTAATTCTGCGAGCTTAGGTCTCAAGATAGATTTTGTTGTTGTTGTTTCGATAGACTTGATCAAAATGTTTGCGTACTGTTCTATATTGATGTTATTGTCTACATTCATGGTGTAGTTATTGAGTAAGTGCTTGAGTAGTAACAGAGAATGTAACGTATAATCGGACAAACATTTACAAATTGTTATTCTTGTCGGTATAAGTTGTTTTGATCATTTGTTTGTCAAAACACACACACACACCTGTTTTGTATAAAAGGGTGTGCTTTGAGTATCATCTTTTTCGAAACAGATAAACGCTTTGTACAGAAAACTTCTCTGTATTTGGTGTCATGTTTCGTCACGTGCCAGAAGTTAGTGGGCGTCAAATTTTGTGACTGTCCAAAAATGGTATGAAGCGAACAGACATTGCCAGAACAGTAGGGTACACACAATGTACTGTATCCAGAATCCTGAAACGTCATCAGACTATATAAAACGTTGTTTCAGGAAAATCTACTGGTAGACGCCGAAAAACCACTGCCCCGAAATGACAGTGTTTTGACTAGGTTAATACGTCAAGGTCGAAAGAAGTCTTGCAACACCATACGACAGCAATGGCATGAACACATTCGGTTCAGGACATACAGAAGAACAGTGAACAAGAGATTGACCAAACAATAATATTTTGCAAGAAAAAGGCTATCTGCAAACTGACATTGACCAGAATTCACCGTCGTCACTGTGTTACTCGTGCAAGACAGCATGCTAACTTACGGTTCGGACACTGGCGACATGTCATCTTTTCAGATGAGTCCTCTTTTCGGCTTGCTAAAGCTGATGGTAGGATTCGTGTTAATCGTTTACCTGGAGAACAGATGATGGGAGACTGTCTTTCCCACAGGGAACACACAGGATGTGGTGCAGTACATGCTTGGGCAGCTATTCATCATGGTAGAAAAACTGCTCTTTGTATCCTCCAGTGAAACCTTAATGGCGCCTCCTACAGACATAACATGGAGACGATATTTTTGCCATATGCTAGGAAAAAGTTCGGCAATAACTTTGAGTTCCAGGGTGATAATGCCAATGCCCACGGTGTGCGTATTTTACAGGAATATCTCGACAAGGAGGACGTTACAAAATTGTCATTTCCAGCAAAGTCTTCAGATTGTAATCCCATTGAGAACTGTTGGGCAGAACTGAGCCGGAAAATTTCTAAACCACGACCCTAAACCAGTTACAGTAGCTGAGTTGCAGTGCTTTCTAGTGACAAGTTGAGATTAAATCATGTGGATTGCATCAATAACCTCATCGACAGCATGCCACGTTGCACTGCAGAGGCTAGAGTATGAAGAGGATCAGCCAAGTACTGAATGTTTAATATGAACTGATATAAGGTTACAAACGCTATTTA
>NW_013665979.1:276871-277905 GCF_000517525.1 Limulus polyphemus | reverse complement strand
GTTACAGACGCTATTTATAATAATTTGATATTATATTTTGTCATTATATATGTTTTGGTAAGGTGTTATTGTGATAGATGAAATACTAAATTACACATCTTTCTACAGGTGTCTGTTAAAATTGTTTGCTATTCTAATAAATCGTTCACGATATCTATAGAACCTGTCTCATTATACAGATTAAATATGTGGATATTTAATATAACATGCATTTCTCAGTTTCACAGCGTCAAATGTATTTGTATTCCATCTTAATAATAATGATTTTTTTGTTACAAAACATTCGAACATATCAGCTAAGACTGTATTATTGATGGATGTGTACCTTTGTTTAATGAAAAACAAATAATAACCGCGCGCTAATGCTTCAAAAGTAATTATGCAAATAGGTATTTCGTTCTCTAGTGAATTTTGAATTTTCAGGTAATGATGAAGATGATTTTAAGATTGCCTTTTGCCTTATAGTGAATTTTTATTTCACCTATAATGATGAAGGTAGCTCATAGCTGACACTTTGTTCTACGGTGATACTTTAACCTTAATTTTAATTAGGTAAACGGCCTATAGATGGCGATTCGCTAAACAAAGACTTTTACTTTCACCTGTAACAATGAAGATGGCTTATAAGTAGCGTTTAGCATTATAGTAAATAGTGTCCATAAGTAAGAATGAATATAGCTTAGATATATTCACTTATTCTATACCAATTTTAACTCGTTATAGGTAAGAATGTTAGCCATATTCCCCAATGCTTCTCTATCTTTTGGCGTTCAACACTAAAAAATTAATGGTGAAGTTTCCTGCAAATGATAATTTATTTTAAAGTACTTTCTGCTATCACAGAAAAAAAATGGAGAAGGCCTCTAAGCAACACTTTATAGAATAGCAACTTTTAGTTTCGTACGGAATGGCTAAATGACACTTTATATGATGCTAATTTATTTTATCCTATGAATAATTTGTGGAGTTTGTTTGTTTGTTTTGAATTTCGCGCAAAGCTACACGAGGGCTATCTGCGCTAGCCGTCCCTAATT
>NW_013665979.1:261636-276000 GCF_000517525.1 Limulus polyphemus | reverse complement strand
TAGTGTAAGACTAAAGGGAAGGCAGCTAGTCATCACCACCCACTCTTGGGCTACTCTTTTACCAACGAATAGTGGGATTATAATGATAGTCACATTATAACGCCCCCACGGCTGAAAGGGCGAGCATGTTTGGGGTGACGGGGATTCGAACCCGCGACCCTCAGATTACGAGTCGAGCGGGCCAATTTGTGGAGTAAACTTTAAAATAATACACATTCAAAAATTGAGACCCGAGCATGGCCTATTAGTAAGCTTAATTTGCAAGGATCACTGGGTCTCGGGTTAGATATATCGTGCTGACACCTAAATTCTTTCAGTTATGGGTGCGTTATAAAAGTGACAGCCAATCCCACTAATTGGCTAAAAGTAGCCTCTTCAGGTGGAGGGTGCTGTCTACTGGTTGCCTTTTCCTGTTCTATAAACACTGAAATGTTAGATAAATTCGCCGTACATTGAGCTAAACAATGGTTACGATTAACCAGTCAGTAATAGTAATGGTGAATTCTATCAAAGAACAAGTTAAAAACTGACGATTCATATACTTACCCAGATTTCTGACCAAGGAAGTATTGATAAAACTATGGACAGCTGATCTGGCAACCTCTGTCAGGTACAAGACCAGTTAAAGTACGTCAAGTCACATTTAAGTTTAAAGCTTTAAATTTCATTTCATACTGACCTATGCATTTTAATTAAGTAGATTTATGAAAGTACCTATCGTCGAACTCCATGTGAAATTTGATTTGGTACCTAATGCAGCGTGATTGAGAAAATATTTCAGATGGGAAATTTTTCTGATAACAACATCGAAGCTTAACTGTAAATTTTGCTTACCTTTTATGTAAGTGGGAGTTATAGGCTTAGCCTATAGCATGATGGAAGAGACCGAGAAAATAACATTTCGAACAAAACTGAAGTACAATAAAGACTTGTAAGTCTGTTTACTCAACAAATATTTAACTATTTTTTAACATGTTGCTGAGGAATAATTACCCGGTTTACAAACATTTTATCATTCTCTGAATAAGAAAACTATACTGTACTTAATAGACATATAAAGAAAATCAAGAGAGCTATTCAAGAACTAATAATTTCAGTTTCGAAATACTGAATCTAATTTTGGAAATTCAAACAGCTCGAGTTGTTTACCAAGATACTTCTTTCGTATCTGTCCTGAATCTGTTGTGTGGAAGAATGTTATTTGATTATAATGCGATGTCGGCTCAGGCCAAGTTTGTAAAAACTGTATTATTTTGAAAATAAATGTGTTTCTATGCTTGTTGTGATTTGACTTTTAATTTACACTTTTATTCCATACTGTTCCAAAATATGAACGATATGAATATAAATTAGGTTTGACTGAGTTAAGAGAGTTGAGTATATTATATATACACTCAGATCATGTACATTTGTTCAGATTGGAAGATCTAGAATTTCCGAGACGGGGATATTCCTTCTACTTAATAGCATTGGAAATCAAAGGCGTTGGATCAACTTGGGAAAAATGACCACCCAGAAAGAGACTTAAAACAAGTAATAACTCAGCCCTTGTAAGCAAAGTTCGGTGTCTTCTAACAGGTGAGAGTTCACAAAGATAAATGTTAGTAAGCCGTTCTGGTGTCGCAAGTAGCACTACGCAATATAATCAAGAAGGATCTTCTTCTGGAAAAACGACACTTGTCACTATAAAGAAGCGGCTTCTACAACATATCCGTTTAACTGCCACATACCTCAAGCTAGCTGGAGAATGAAACAGGTATTCATTCTATTTTGTAGTAAGACATACCGATGAAGCACCTATAACTTTCTTTGCGATCGAACTGTGGAAAGGAATGATGGGAAATTGTCGTCCTTGCACACTAGCTAGATTATGAACACTATACAGGGAGTAGTGGTGTTCTTTTGACATGACAACCTTACAATGGAAACTACGCTGAAGGGCTATTGCCAATATACACGGACGACGGATAGAGTATTATTGGATGTGGTGATATGGACTGTAACGACGTGGTGAAACTCCAAATCGTTTCAATATAACGTATTCATCCTATATTGGATAAGAAACATGCATTAAATGTCATTCGTACCAAAAACTTATTATTGTAGTTTTTTGTTTGTTTTTTCAATATGACCAAAATACGCACACATTGTATTGGAAACACCACACGTGGTTATTGAATTACTGTGTATATTATCTACCACACGCGTCACAACATGTCCCCGTTTTGAATGACGCCCACAATTATAATTCAGAAGCTATTATATACATAATGTCGCTATAGGTAAAGCGAAGCATGAAAATAAACATTTCCAACAATGTCATTTTCTGCATGACTTTTGATGCGTCAATATTGTACAAAGATGTGACAAATATCAACATGTTCACAAGCTATTTAAATAATTCTCTCTATGATCACACCTCTCAGTATGCAACCCTAACGAACTTGATGTTCAGAAGTTCGCAGATTTGTATACACCGTAAAAGCGCTGTTGTCAGCTACATAACTTATACACTATTGCTATATTTAAGATATTCCATTTGTATTAGGTAAATACACAGTATTTTGAATATAAAATGATGTCTCATAAAATATCAGTTGTTATTTTAAAGTCACATCAAACCTGATTAAGTAAAATCAAAAGAAAAAACATTTTTTCAGACTAACATATTTTAAGAAGTTTGGGGAAGATCACGAAACATCATGAAGCAAGAACACGATTTTACTCACTAATCATATGTTCCTTAACTGACAAAAACGTGGTTCAAAAAATGTGTGGTGATTTCTATGTTTTTTGTGCTATAACACTATTAGAACAATAATTACTTCTGCTTTATTGTTAACCAGTTTTGCCACACATTCTTTAAGATCTCAACTGGGAAACAACAAGGATTTTCTTTACGATTATGAATCATACGAGTTATGGGGATATCACAAATGGCAATTGTTTGGTAAATACACATGTATAGAAAAGAATTATTTACCAAAAATGTTCGTTACTTTCTTTTATAGAAACATACGTGTACAATGTGCACTTTTAAATCATTATTTCTTTTGTAAACCAAACACGTAATTTGGTTGAATCATTCTTACAATACAGAAACAAATAAACTCACACGAATATATTAACCTTTAACCCCTTATAAGAAGATAGTTATCTATGTACAAGGAATGTCGTAAGACTAATGGATAAAGAATAACTTTCTAACCTTCGAGATTTCTGGGAACCAACACATAAGACCAAAAAGCTGAAAATAAGAAACAGAGCTTCGGAAGTCTTTCCTGTGTGACTGGACCTCCTCATCTTTACAGTGTTCTGGTCACTGTTCTGAGTACAGCTTTTAGACGAAAGAAACTAAACCTATATTCATGCTAAAAGTATATTCAAAGAATTTACAAGTTTTTATGTTTCTATTTACTCTGACACGTGGGATCAGCAGCCGTCGCGAAAGAGATTCTTGGCGGCATACTATATGAGAGAGCGTGGTCACGCGCTTTTATATCGGCTTCGGTACAATCTCCGGCTGTAAGTTGGAGAAGTGAACATGTTGCGCGTGCGCACAACTGTTCTTTCCTTCTCTGTTTCACAACAAACAAGTGTAACACGTTTTACACTTACAGATACCATAAATACCAATTGTCCTAGAATTTTCTAATAAGTATCCGTTTCTCTGTGTGTCTACAACTGAACATAATTTGTAATTAAAATTCAATTTGGGTCATGAAAAATTGACTACATATTTCTAATGAAACGAATGAATGTCCCATTGCGTCATGTGCAATCTCTATTTACTCGCAACAAAGCAAATTTGCCTAACTATTTAAACATACTATTCCCAACGAAACGTTTGTAATTATGTTATTAAAGGTTTAGGGGATAATTCAGGAAAGTAAAAGCTATAAATTTCAATCTTTTAATTACCCATTCAACAAAACAGTCATACATGCAGAAGTCTACTCAATGTTTTAACGGGTCGTGTTGTTTGCTAACTCTTTACTGAAACCCTATTTCACCATAAAAATTCCTAAAGCATAAAGTTTGCAGTCGAAGACCCCTTGAGTTGTGTTCATAGATATCTCTAGTTCTTCCTATATTAAACTAGTAAGAGTACCTCTGTTTATGTATGTGTAAATTTTAATTTCACCCTCACACTGTTATTACAGTGACGACCGAAATGATTTAAATGAATTTATTATTTTGTTTTTATTTAATACTAGTGTTTAATAAGGAAGCTCTAATTATAAATAATATTTGTTGATTTTTTTTACTTACTTAGTTTCGTCATGTTATGAAGAACAGGGGTATTTTTCAGTTAGTCATTTCATTTTATTCATGTACATCATGTTTTAAAGACATTTCTTCTTTACTGAATACCCTCAATAGAGAAAGGTATCAAAGACACATTGATACCAGTTAGTCTATACTTTTAGCAAGATGCCACCGTCTATTAGTATTGTTTTTGCACTCTGGTAATAGAAATTATATGTTATAAGGCTTGCTATACCGGCCCTCCACATCGGAGCATCATCGGAATTTAGGTTTTGTGTAGACCTGGGAGGATCAGGTACATGTTTGACCTCTTCCTCTCTCCTTGACTGTTATTTTAATTTGGGCCTTGTAGTTATTTGCTTTATTTTTTGTTTACTTCCGCCCATTTACGGTAGCCTCGGGCTCTTCGTTTTAATTAAAGGATATACGTCAAGTAACAGAAATAATATATATATAATGAAAAGTCAGCATGTAATTCCAGTTAACAATTCCTTCAAAGGAAAACCTACCTTTCAACAATCAGTTTTCTTAATTACCTTCAATACATTTGGTAAAAGCATGGCTCGAATATTTATACCAATAAAAGTCATAATCTCAGGGTCTGAGCCTAAAAGAAATATGAATGAAATTTCTGGGCAAAGAACAATTTATAGTTTTATACTTAAAACTTTCTCTGAAGAATGTTTCTTTACAGATGTAAGTGTTGGTATTTGTTTTACTTTCTTTTGTCTGAAAATCTGAGGAGAAATGATTGAAAATAATAAAAAAAAACAGGTGGCAAAACTCGTGTTTCTAAAACATTTTGTGTAGATGGACTAGTCTAATAATTTGCCATTTTATGTAACTTAAGTTCTTTTATAAATGAAATTTAATTAGTAATAATAGGAATTACAACGACGATATGTTGTCAGTAACTGTGACTAAACAAACACTCAGTTCTCATGATGGTAATGTTTTATTTAGTAGAACAACGACCTAAAGGATTAAAAGGAATACGTTATTAGTCTATTTAATATATGAACGCCTACCATCTACTTGCAATGTTGTCATTAATTTGTGTAGCAGGGAAACACGTCTTGGTGTAGTACCTAAAGCTGTAGGTGTAGCGAGCTTAGTCATGTGACTGAGTGAAGTGAGATTAGACGAGCCGGAAAAATTAGGTTAGAAGATACTCTATTTCTTTCACGCTCTGGTGAAACAAACATTCGAAAATGATTATTTATTAAAAGGAATTGCAAGAATGGTTGTTCAAAACAATTAAGAAACAACATATAGTTTGAATTGGGGAAGGGAAGTGAATACCTTAAATCGATTATTTAGAGACCAAGAACAGTTATTGGTTAGGTTTATTCAAATAATGGGACCAGTCATAGATATTAAGCCTAAAAGGGCTGGCCGCACAAACCATTGTTTGTGAATTTGTATGTTAGGACTGTGATTGTAAAATGAAATATTTGGACAAATCACAAGAATTTTATCCATGATCCAATGTAGTTTACGAAATTAACTAAACTAAATACATTTACTATTGCTACCGGTCGAAACCATTGGGGACAAGTTCCCCTTTCCACCTTAACCTTTGTATTTAATGTTATTTATATTTTGGAGTATGTAAATGCAGCTTTCTTTGTAATGTTATTAAAATGTTGGAGTATGTAAAAGCAGCTTTCTTTGTAATGCTATTAAAATGTTGGAGTATGTAAAAGCAGCTTTCTTTGTAATGTTATTAAAATGTTGGAGTATGTAAAAGCAGCTTTCTTTGTAATGTTATTAAAATGTTGGAGTATGTAAAAGCAGCTTTCTTTGTAATGTTATTTAATGTCGTGGTATATAAAAACAGCTTTGTTTGTAATGTCGAACATTGTTAGTACTGTAAAATAAATATTATAATTGACAAATTAGAAGATGAGATGTTGAACATTTGAAATCTCATCCCATTAAAAAAGAATAGCTAAGTAAACTCTTACGGTGTTTTACAAGCCGACGAAGAATGGTTGTAATTATACTTGTCATAAGGCATTAGCATTAGGCCTATTACATTTTTAAACACTACAATGTTTATCTAATGCCTTGGAGATTTTCAAGAATTAGAATAGTGCATAACAATAGTATTTCAACTACATTATATTTGTCATATCCATTACCGACGACATGTTTCACTCAATCCGGAGCTCTTTAGGCTGGCTTGGATACAACAAACACAACAATAGTCAGAATATTAATTATGTAAGTCATTTGAAGCAACGGTAGTTGTTATGGAGTGTACACCTTTTACAAGCCGGCGAAGAGTGATTACAATTATACTTAAAAACACGCCCCCCAGTGGCACAGCGGTATGTCTGTGGACTTACAACACTAGAAACCGGGTTTCGATACCCGTGATGGGCAGAGCACAGATAGCCCTTGTGTAGCTTTGTACATAATTAAAAACAAACAAACAAACTTAAAATCATAAATAATATTCACGTTAAACTGGTTTAACGTTGAATATTATTTATGATTTTAACTTTATACACAAGTGCCAAAATACTATAATTACAATTATACTTGTCATTGAGCGAAACACGCCGTCGGCAACGGATACGACAAATACAATGTGGTTGAAATACTATTGTTATACAATCTTTTAATACTTGAAAATCCCTAAGGGACTAGACAAATAATGCAGTGCTTACAAATGTAATAGGCCTAATAGTAATGTCTCATGACAATTATAGAAAACTGTAAGTAAGTAGTTTTGAGTAATATACAGTATTACGTTCTAGACTCCGTTTAAATCAGTAAATAATGAAGTATGGGTGAATGTAAACTTTGTATAAATTTGAAAAAAAATGCATCATTATTAATGAATACTAACGAAAAATAATCACTCGGTAGAATTTTGTAATTGTGTCTGTAAAAAAAATTATATTGATTTACATGTGCATCTGTATTCATTAATAATGATGCATCTCTTCAAATTTATACAAAGTTTACGTTCACTCATACTTCATTATTAACTGATTTAAACCAATATTCCTTTAAACTAAACATAACTCTAAGTGTAAGGAGCCTGAAGCAGTTTTTACTCACCACAAGAAACCTACATTATTATAGGTATTTCAAGAATGGTTAATATTAAAAATATTAATTTATTCTTCCATATTTTAAGTGAGCAAACTATTTCATGACATACCCGTTACCAAAACTGTCTCCATTTTGGAAAAAGAAAGAAATTTGAGGTCCAGTCTATTTTTGAAATTACCACACGACTAAAACAAATAATGAGAAAATGAAGCTTAATTACCACAACAATTTTTAAATTAGACTTATTCATATTTAAATTTGTGATACTATTGGTTTTCATAATTTCGATTTTACAAGAAGGCTCTTCGAACTAACATTATTCCTTAATAACAATCTTTGATCTAGATTTTTGTGAGTATATATAAACTTAACATAGCAAAGATTAGTATGTGCTCTAGAGGAAGTAGATATTAAACTAGTTTGTACTATGTTATTTGGAAATAATTAAATTTGAATCACGAAAACAAATTATATATATTAACCATACACTTAACACGTATTCGATTCCTAAACGTATACATATCGTTAATATTAATATCTATGTAAATTTTCAAGTAGAAAATTTCCTTTATTTTGTTCTCATTTATATTCACAACTAGTTACAACTAGGTCTGACAAAACGTATTTCGTAGGCATTGTTTTTTTATAATTTTATATTACTTTTAGTTTTCTTAACTGAAAATAATGATAAAAGGGACAGTGTTCTATTTTACACAGGTTTAAATTATCTGTACTTATTCACTCTAAAACTTTTACTCAGATTTCGATTTGTCCATCTACTTTCTTCAAACTTCCTTCGAACAGTTGAGGTTTGTTACCTACTATAGTATTCAAATATACAGCTAATTACTCAATATTGCAAAAGCGAGAAGTTAAAAACAACTCTTTGCTAGAAAAAAAAAGAATACATCAGCAAAAGAAAGATTAAAACACAAGTAGGCAAATAAAAATAAGATTTTTATCCATCAAATTTAACTTACTTATTTCTCAGCAGGCCACAGAAACTGGATCAAAAAAATCATGTCAGCAGGAAGAAAGAAAAAGACAATCCTTGATTGATTAACAGATTGAAAGATTGTGTCTATACTATACTGTTAAAACAGACCAAAGTCGAAAATTTAATGTAGGATTATGACTACTTACATCATTTTTACAAAGAGATTAATTAAATGCAGAACACGTGCCCAAAAATCTGTAAAAAATATACCAAAATAAAGATATATTCTTTTATATTTATTGAATAATAAAGTCTGTTACTATCTAACTGTAACACTTGTTTCTTGCTGGTCTCAGGACTTAACTAAACCCAAAACCTTTAAACGTAATGTTAAGTTCAACAACTAACGAACATAGTCGTAATTCCCGTTAATCACCTTCTTAGACGTCACTTAAAGTGTCATAACACTTACTCCACGACCACAAAATATACAAAATAAACTTGATTGAACACACAAAGGCTCCAACAACCAGTTAAATTATATAAAATAAACTGTACACTTTAATTCATAACTAAAAACAATAGAATACAAAATAAATAAAACAGATTATGATACAAACTTAACTGAAAGTTCCGAACTGAATATAATGCAAACTAGAGAAAGTACAGAGTTAAATAACTGTTTCTTTACTATCAAGTATAAAACTACACAATGGACTTTCTATGCTGTGCCCACCACCAGTATAAAAACTCAATTTTTAGTATCATAAGCCCTTAGACATAACACTGAGCCACTAGGAGGCGGAGTTAAATATGCAACTGAATTATGGAGTTTATGGTATTAGAATGAACATAATGCAACACCAAAACAATAAAGGGATAATAAGTTAAAAATAAACAAAATCAGATAAAGAGATATATGAATAAATTTAAAACTGAAATTAATCATACAAGAAAATAATATAAAATCAAACTTAGACTAATAACTGTGAATTAGAAAACACCGGAAAAATAACATTCAAATCAAAATCGAACTTAATACAGAGTAAACATAAAATTAACACAAAATCAAACATTATATAAAATATATAAATTAAATATATTTCAGTATATTGTTAGAATAAAACATATTTTTCCATTACGTGGAGGTAATAACTAAAAATAAGAAGTAATTTGTTATCTACACATGTATATGTCTTTCATGTGCAAACGAATATGTAGGCTTTACTACTAGGTGGCTCTCAACCAGCAAAATTCATGGAAACGTTCAGAACTCGTCACGTATCTCACGATATGTCATAAAATATAATATACCTATCACCACTGAAAATCTTAAAATACGTATGATGCTCAATCTGTCATTCGATTCACTATTCGTCACTGAACCGGTATAACTCAGTGACAAGTGATGAATCAAATGATTGATTGGGGCTCGTGTTTATTTTTAGTATCTTAACCAGATTGTCTGCTGAATAATTTAGAAGAATAAATTAGTAGCATCAATGCTACATATCCGTAAAATACCTAGTAAACATACGTTCATTTTTATGAGTAAAAGACAACGAATAAATTAGTGAGTCGACCTGATGATGAGAAATAATTACGAATCCAGGAGGGTTTGATAATCGTTAACCGGAAACCTACAATACATCAACAAAACTCAGCAATACCCTTTCTCTTAAAAAATATAAGTTCTTTAAAGAGCACGCAACTTTTCTTTTGGTATATATATATATATATATATATATTTAATTGTATGACAGAGTTATCTGAATTTAAATGTACAGCCACCAAATCTTTGAATGCTAGACGACTGATTCACCTGCTTGAACTTGGGGCCAGAGTAAAACTCAGGCTTCCTTAATTTAAATCACCAAGAGTTGCTATAGCCATTTCATGTTGTCAACCCTCTTATATTTGCTATGGCATCAGATAAAATTGAAATTGTGTCCACTGTTCCTGTCTCACAACGAGATACAGGCAATCCCACGTCAAGTAACTTAGTTAGCAGCATTGAACACAAGGCTTTCATTCCTCAAGTTCTAGGATCTCTTTTAGGGGTCACTCTTGCTGTATACGTGGTGCACCTATTGGGGGTGACTTGGTAAGCCCTGTTATCTCATAGAGTGTCATGACGTGTTCTTCAAGAGACCTTGCAGTGACTGGGGTAGTGGAGCTGTTGGTCAACACTACAGGTGAGCTTTCGGAGGCAGTCATCTGCATAAGTGACTAAGTCTCCAGATACTTATCCTTTCGAACTTTCAGCTGTTTTCTATGTATTACTCGTCATCCATAGCGTCTAATTAATGAAACAACTTAGCAATTACTGTTTCACAGTCACGTAGTTGCTCCTCATCTAAGTACTCTAGGGTATCAATCAAGAGTTGAACATCCAAGTTCAGCATTAGATGTTGCACCATCTATCCTTGAATCTTACCACTTCAGGAGACAAACTGCTTAAAAATATGATAAAATGATCGCGACCCTCCTGTACATTCCTATGGGCTGATTCGCTTCGATTTGCTTCACTTAACCATTATTGTAGAATGGCAGAATCGGCAGATCTCTCTGTTAGCATATCTATTGCTGTGTGGGTGAGACAATTTTAGTACTTCTTGAAAGGTTCTCTTTATTCTTCTCAAGTCCAACGACATGTAATTCCTGATGAATGTGATTTGCACAAATACGCTAGCAGTAAAACATTACGATACTCAGTGATACACACCGTCATTGTATTCCACGCTAATCTGAGCTACACCATAGGGTTTAAAAGGTTCATCAGCGTGTTTTGCCAGCCAGAAGGACTTCTGACTACCACAAAAATCCACAGGATGATTAATAGACGCTAGCTTGCTCCCCTTGACACATTCACAGTTTTTTCTAGCAGACATATACACGTCACCTCTATCTCTATCCACAGGACTCACAGACCAGCTCTTGGTGATACCTAAACTAGTTAATAAATGCCTAAGTGTTCCATAGAGACCAACCCACTTGGTCTCTATAAGACCAGACTGATCATCACCACTATTATCCAAATCTACTACCTTATGTTTCTACATGTGTGTGAGGTAACCAGCAGAGATTGAGTTGGTGCAGAAACTGGAATTCCTATTAGAAATCCTTCTACCTCTTGCTGTTGAGGATGGTTTGCGGATGTAAGTATAACTCTCACCAGGGCTGGCAAAATCTTTTAATCCAGAATACTTTATCTCTTAGCCCTTACTACACTCTCAAATTGCATTTCCATCTCATTTACAGCTACCTCATTTCAACCATAATTTCGTAGTGGTCTCAGCCAGTGCCTTTTTTTTTTTCACACATTACAAAATCTACAATAATCGGAGGCTGAACTAGACACGGGATCATTTTCATAATATATGCCTGAAATTACAATTCATTGTCACAGCACCAGAATGCTAACTTACAAATAAAACCTGTGATAGTCAGAATCATTAATACTCAGCAGACAAGTACTAAGTATCATAGTAACAAGATAATTCTAAATAATTTGCTTGCAAAAGAATGAAATGAACATGGACAGAAAATGAAATATGCAAACACAAATGTAAAATAATAATGCAGTCTTTATTTTAAACACTTCACTTTCAAACTTAGCTGATTCATCTCCCAGTCGATTTAAGTAACAGGATTTCTAGACCAGTAGAAACACAGATGTACGAGAAAAAGTAGAAAATGACTCCATCTTGAGTGGAAAAAATATTGAAAGATTATATTTATGCTAGAATGCTCAGTCAAATCAAAATTCTAGATAACTTGCGTCAGCGATAATTTCCATTTTACATATTCAAGGAGAGATTAGCTCCTAACTCATACTAACTTGTACAAATCTCTGTACCAACCATTTACTTAGTTATGATATGCAGCCAAGGGATTCTGTGGCAAATAAGCATAACCAAGTAATTATAAGCTCTTTAGAATAGCTACTGTGAAATAAAAATTAGCATCCAAGGCAGAACTTAGTTGATTAATCTCTAGCCCCAGTTTATGTATGAGCGAGCTCTCTTTTACATGGATGATTTGTTTATTCATCATTAGTCCTTGTTGAGATCAAAAATTTTCGTATTCCTTCAATTGAGTTAACAGTTTTCTTTTCGTAGAACCAATCTATGCTGACAGCAAGGAAATGTAAATTTGTAAACAACAGTTGATTATTTCAGTGAAATTATACGATTTTTAAATCTAAAAAATAATCTAAGCGGTGGTAAGGCTTAAAAACGCATGTAGCTTACAAAGTACAGTTCGTAAGTGATTTTTCACACTAAGAAAATACTTACAGCTGTTTGGGAACTGCATACGTAGGTGGTTTAGTACAGTTTTGTTTGTTCAAATAGCTACGCGTATTCGATCAATAACGCGTATGGGAAACTTGTCTGCATAATAATTTTTGATATTATTAAATTCGTTATACAAAAATTCCTAAGTAATTGAAATTCTAAAGACACGAAGTATTAAAGTATGAAATACATTTTCCTTAAACACAGTTAGTAAAAAGCTTGTGAAGTTAAAATAAAAGATAATGAACGATTTGTTTAGAGTGTATTTCACATTTGAAGTGACCATTACTACTGTGAATCAGCGTCTCCAAAAATGAGAGTTTATGATGCTGTTGATGTTCACCAGTAAATTTTATACTATCATCTTTGCTTGTCAAGTACTCCGGATAATGAGAGATATCCTCACGCTTTCAATAAACTGTGAAAGTACCAGCTATATATACTTACGGAAGTAGGGCGATTCAAAATACTCCGGAAAGTCTCATAAACAACTTTTTTTTTTCATGATAAGGGAGAAAAAAAATTGGCCAAAGAAAGAGTCAATAGCTACTCCTTCAATTTGATCATAAAAATCAACATTAAGCAGAAAATCCGATTCTGTAATTTCAAAATTTATCAGTTTCAAAAACACAAATTTAGAACAAATTGGTTAGTGTGACAGTAGTTGTAATGTTACTAAGATACTCGTAATTTTTATACCAAAATGGTTGGTGTGACAGTAGTTGTAATTTAGTTGTAATGTTACTAAGGTACTCGCCATATTTAGACCAAATTGGTTAGTGTGACAGTAGTTTTAATGTTACTAAGATACTCGCCATATTTAGACCAAATTGGTTGGTGTGACAGTAGTTGTAATGCTACTAAGACACTCGCCATATTTAGACCAAAATGGTTGGTGTGACAGTAGTTGTAATTTAGTTGTAATGTTACTAAGGTACTCGCCATATTTAGACCAAATTGGTTAGTGTGACAGTAGTTGTAATGTTACTAAGACACTCGCCATATTTAGACCAAATTGGTTGGTTTGGCAGTAGTTGTAATGTTACTAAGGTACTCGCCATATTTAGACCAAATTGGTTAGTGTGACAGTAGTTTTAATGTTACTAAGATACTCGCCATATTTAGACCAAAATGGTTGGTGTGACAGTAGTTGTAATTTAGTTTTAATGTTACTAAGGTACTCGCCATATTTAGACCAAATTGGTTAGTGTGACAGTAGTTGTAATGTTACTAAGATACTCGCCATATTTAGACCAAATTGGTTGGTTTGGCAGTAGTTGTAATGTTACTAAGATACTCGCCATATTTAGACCAAACTGGTTTGTGTGACAGTAGTTGTAATGCTACTAAGACACTCACCATATTTCGTCCAAAATGGTTGGTGTGACAGTAGTTGTAATTTAGTTGTAATGTTACTAAGGTATTCGCCATATTTAGACCAAGTTGGTTAGTATGACAGTAGTTGTAATGTTACTAAGATACTCGCCATATTTAGACCAAATTGGTTGGTGTGACAGTAGTTGTAATGCTACTAAGACACTCGCCATATTTAGACCACATTGGTTGGTTTGGCAGTAGTTGTAATGTTACTAAGATACTCGCCATAGTTAGACCAAATTGGTTGGTTTGGCAGTAGTTGTAATGTTACTAAAATACTCGCCATATTTAGATCAAATTGGTTAGTGTGACAGTAGTTGTAATTTAGTTGTAATGTTACTAAGATACTCGCCATATTTAGACCAAATTGGTTGGTGTAACAGTAGTTGTAATGATACTAAGACACTCGCCATAGTT
>NW_013665979.1:259484-260831 GCF_000517525.1 Limulus polyphemus | reverse complement strand
GACCAAATTGGTTGGTGTGACAGTAGTTGTAATTTAGTTGTAATGTTACTAAGATACTCGCCATATTTAGACCAAATTGGTTGGTGTGACAGTAGTTGTAATTTAGTTGTAATGTTACTAAGATACTCGCCATATTTAGACCAAATTGGTTGGTTTTACAGTCGTTATAATGTTACTAAGATACTCGCCATATTTAGACCAAACTGGTTGGTGTGTCAATAGTTGTAATGCTATTAAGATACGCGCCAAATTGGTTGATGGGACAACAATTGCCAGAAATGCTGAAGTTTTACAAAATAATATTTACAATATTAAGTTTTAAGGCACAGGCTAAAACGTTTTATTCAGTGTCACTTAAAATATATTTTGAATAATTAAAACTTACATTATCTGGTTGTTGTATTTACAGTTTTTTACCTTGTTTTCGTTTTAAATCGGTTAACTGTTTTTTCTGACAATGTATAAGAATTTTATTAATATACGTTCCCCCCCCCCCAAGGCGTAGCTGTAAGTCTTTGGGCTTATAGCTCTAAAAATCGGGTTTCTATATCTTTATTGGGAAAGCGCAGATAGCCCATTGTGTGGACTTGTGTCATATAAAAATAAACGAGCAAACAAAAATACGTGTTTCAATTAAGTTTTTGAAGTACAAGAGGTCTGAACTATTTACTTTACATCTTATAAAAGCACAACCTTCTGTAGACTGCTTGTTAAAGATTAAAGCTAAAGATTATTTTGTCAAATATCAAAATTTAACAGTCCTTGTTGAAACTTGTGATATTATCTGGAGTAGCAAAATTGAGTTAGTGAAACCTTAACATAAAAATGAGGCAGTATTTTAAATGTTTACTTTCATTAAAAGAATTTATACATTTTAAAATATTTCAGATGTAATTTTTCAGCATTTCTAAACTGAGTTAGAACAGGTTTACTTTAACGTCTTATAACGATATCAGCAATAGACGTATTTTTAGGAAATCTCCGTAAGTTTTGACTTGAAGCTGCTCTTGTTCTTATAACTATAATTTTCGTGTTGTGCAGTGTAATAGATACTATGGTATAATCACTCGTATATAATCTTAGCTCAAGAAGAGAATTAATACAAGATTGTGTCTATTCACATCCTATTTATAAGGAAGTTAAGTACCAGCAGAACACCACTACAAATATTTTTCCAGATGAGGGAAATATAAATACTCACAGTTTTAAGTTACTCCACCATTCTTTTCCCTTCACATATAGTGTTAGAAGGTTATACAAATTTAAACTTGCTCACCATTTTCCCTTCACATATAGTGTTAGAAGGTTATACAAATTTAAACTTGCTCACCATTTTCCCTTCACATA
>NW_013665979.1:257478-258560 GCF_000517525.1 Limulus polyphemus | reverse complement strand
TTTTGCAGTACTTATTATACTTGCAGTACTACCCTGTTAGAAGGTTATACAAATTTAAACTTGCTCACCATTTTCCCTTCACATATAGTGTTAGAAGGTTATACAAATTTAAACTTGCTCACCATTTTCCTTTCGATAATTTAAGCAGTTTACTGAAGTTTAGTTCTTCCTATCGTTTTTTCATTCGGATAGATTAGAATTGTACATGGGTTTAGGCCTAATAATCTAATCTCTTTTCTCCTTATAGTGTAAGTATTTTTGAAGGGGCCAGTCTCTCCTTTTTTTCTCTCTCTCTCTTTTGAGCTAGTTAAGACTTATATTCAGTTTTAGTTTTAACCTTCTATTTTCTTCGGATAGTTTAAAATTCTATCAGGGCTAGTTCTCTTCTTCTCATTCCTTAGAATAATCTAAGTATTTTACTTAAATTTAGCTCCCTCCCCCTCTCTATCGTTTAGATGTATTAACAATTCTTCTTGGTTTAGCTTACAATTTATCTTTTCTTTAAATAGTTTAATAATTTTCCCCGTTTTATATTTCCCTTCTCTTACGTTAAAATAGTTTAATAATTTTACTACATTTTAGAATTTCCCGTTTCCTTCTTACTAATTTCTTTAGAAACTTACTGGCCATTAGCCTTTTCTTTTTCTCTGCTTTGTAACATTACAGCGTCATTATCCTTTCTGGAGTAAAAGTGTGTTAAAATAAGTATTACTCAGATATGTTTTTCACAAAAATTCAAGATTTTTTTTTATCATAGTTTATTAAGATTTCAAACACAAGGAAAAACAAAGAAACAACCACAATAAAAACACCAGTAGAGGCTTATCTGAAACAGTCTTTAATATCCCTAACATATATTCAAGAAACGAACATATTGACCATCATATTACCTTGATATTTAAGAAGCATTATCATCTTAGGATGGTCAAGAAGTGTACTGCTGCTTTCTTTTCTATAATTCTACATATCCATTGTTCTAGAATACAGGAAACACTATATGTGAAGGGAAAATGGTGAGCAAGTTTAAATTTGTATAACCTTCTAACGCTATATGTGAAGGGAAAATGGTGAGCAAGTTTAAA
>NW_013665979.1:254418-256932 GCF_000517525.1 Limulus polyphemus | reverse complement strand
GAAAAACAAAGAAACAACCACAATAAAAACACCAGTAGAGGCTTATCTGAAACAGTCTTTAATATCCCTAACATATATTCAAGAAACGAACATATTGACCATCATATTACCTTGATATTTAAGAAGCATTATCATCTTAGGATGGTCAAGAAGTGTACTGCTGCTTTCTTTTCTATAATTCTACATATCCATTGTTCTAGAATACAGGAAACAGGGCAGTACTGAAAAATATAAGTATAACAAATGAAAGAGAAACCAATACAAGAAAGTTGTAATGCAAAGTTTCTTAAATGTTTTGACGAGAAATTTATGATCCCAGTAAAAGTCAGTAGAAATTAACCATCTTATAAGAACTTCATATAACAGGATAAATTGCAAAAAAAATGTGACAATTTTTAGCTAGTGGCATTGTACTGATAACATAAAATCTGACAGTGTTAAGTGACTGATTTGAGACGTACGGAAATCAACAACAACAAAAAAAAAGTAAATGGCATACTTGTAATCACTTGGGAAATGAGACAGAACGTTCTAGAAACTTCTAAAAACTGATATCACTGAAAAGCCCATTGCCTTAGAGGGGATGAGACATGGAACTCTTTCTTCTGGGCAAGTTAGCTAGTTATCGATAGTTCTTTTAATTCATGGCGAAAACTTGTAGCATTCAGACAGACCGTATTTCGACTTATGATATATATTATAGTCTATTACACTCTTTAAATAATATCCCAGCGATGGCAAAAAGAAATAGATAATAATGGTTTAGATCATAAAGGTGTGTTAAGCATCTGCCATTGCGTCGCGAAGCGACAAAATATCCATTTCTAAAGAATTTTTGTTAAAATGGCAATTTTTGGCGCCAAAGTCTTTTTAATAAAGTTTGATGTAATAAAATACTAAAGCAAAATAAGACGTTGTTGCATCCAGGAAGTGATGTTGTTATTTGTGGGATTTTTCCCTCATCGTGGAACTTGAACAAACATTTCATATCTTTACTTATCGTTTTAAAACATGGATTTAGGTCGCGAGTTCGAATCCCGCCACCGAACATGCTCGCCTATTCAGCCGTGGGAGCGTTATTTAACAGTCAAACACACTTTTCTTTTGTAAAGTATAGTCCAAGGGTTAGCGGGGGGTCATGTTGACTGGCTGCCTTCCATCTAGATTATTATTTCAATATTAGGAACGACTAGCGCAGATAGCCCTCAAGAAGCATTGAGCAAAATTCAACAAAAATAAACAAACATGAAAAATAAGAAAACAAAGTTTTGATAGATAATAACCATAACAGAACTCAAGGTTCGTAAGATGATCTGTAAAGTTCACATGGACTAAAGTAGACTTGCTCTTCTTATATTACAGTCAAAAGCTTGACGCAAGGTCCAGACTGGTATTATTTAAAGATACTGTTCCCTGTAGGAAATAGGCAGTTTTGTGTGCTTTCAATGTTTGTCTAAAGGTTGCAGTTCCATTTTTTGGTGAATAAAAGCATCTAGTAATTAGCAAATTAAATCATTAAATACAGCCGGTTGTTAATGAAAAATTGAAAATAACATAATTAATCGTAATGAAAGACAGTCTCCTTTGTATATAGAACAAATAGGCTTGCCTAAGCTCTAAGGCACAATTCCAATTAAAGCACAAGGTGTCACTCTCCTACTTCTTATGTTCTTTATTTATAGCTAAAATTATTGGTATCTGTTTTCTTTTGTTTAAACACTTGAGAATAGATAAAATTACATTTTCAAATCCTATAAATAAATAATAATGTTTTGCCCAGATAAAAAATGTTATCATTATTGTCACTTTGAAATAAATAACAACTTCAAGTATGACTTTTTCGACCGTATAGAATGTTTGTAAATTATATAATAAATACAGTTTGTTTACAAGAACAACATGCGACTGTAAATGGTGAGCACGGGAGGGCGGTGTAAAGCATCAATTTACAAGTAAAGAAAAAACTTTCAAAACAAGAAGGAATCCTCAATAGCCACGGCACTTGAAATTCCTTTACGCAGGATTCAAGTAATTTAATCTACGAGACTTTTTTCCCCTTTTTATTAGCTATATTTTTGTTCGCCAGTAATACTGAACGTGGGACGCGCGTACACCCGATTCAATTTTATTACTCATCAGGATCTCTTCCATCCAACCCTTAAATTGAAATTATTTTAGGCAGGATTAGAGAAAATCAATCTATGATACTTTGGGCGTGGTCAATTACATCAACTAAAATGGTTTGTCCTCCTGAGTCCAAAACTGTAATTAGATCTCCGGTCAAAAGAAGACGTAGCTATGAGCTAAAAGTTTGTACTTGTTCTATGAGCCACTATGGCGCGGCTAAAAAAGAAGTAAATCTAGGGATGGCTAATATCAATCCTTCAAAAACAATGCAAACAAAATAGTAGGGATGGCACTTGCTTCATCTCTACATAATAGCACAGGCAGCCAGTGTAGCAGAATGTTAACAGTCAAAAATAGGATAAATTAAACTCAATTGTAATTGAATAG
>NW_013665979.1:248388-253554 GCF_000517525.1 Limulus polyphemus | reverse complement strand
ACCCACCGCCAACTCTTGGGCTACTCTTTTACCAACGAATAGTGGGATTGACCGTCACATTATAACGCCCCCACGGCTGAAAGGGCGAGCATGTTTGGTGAGACGGGGATTCAAACCCGCGACCCGGAGATTGCGAGTCGAGTTACCTAACCACTTAACCATGCCGGGCCTTTTCTAGAGTAAGTATGTATAGCTCAAGATAACACATAAACATTTCAAAGAAATTATTTGCTCAACTACAAAAATTTATAAGAAGGGAAATAAATATAATGTTAAAAAGGGAAAAAAATGAGAGTTTTAATTATATTAAACAGCAAATTAAACACAACAAAGTCACAGATTTTTTTTAGTTAATTATAGAAATATTATAATTCATGAACACAAAGGGTATTTATTACATTCACAACTGCTACCTACGTATTACATCCCTGTACTTCTGTTGTTCACAATCAAGCTACTGGGTATGAACATTCATCACCTCTAACTACAGCCTGAACCCTTGGAAGAATAAAATAAATAGTATTCTGATTAAAAAGAAATCTAACTTTTAATAACAACTCCGCTTCTGTTGAATTTAATTTATTTTACTATTAGGCTAAGTGTATACATATATTGTCTTCTGAGACTCTTTTCGTTTACTTTGTTGTGTTGTACACATAAGGTCACTGTGGGTACTTGGAACAGTTTGTAAGGTGAACCGTGTAACAAACAGGTGAAATATTATACGTACTTTCATAAGGAATCGAGGGACGAGTATTTTAGAGATATCTGAAAACGCACTAAGGCCACCAAGTAAATAAGAACAAGATGAAAGTGAAGACCGATATTTTGTTGCTAGCAGTGAATGAATGATGCACTAAGGTCACCGTATATGGCTATGTGCAAAATAAACAAGTATATAATAGGAAAAAGAAAGGGACGACAGATATTCTGTTGTTAGCAGTGAATGGTGCACTAGGGTCACCATATATGGTTATGTGCAAAATCAGCAAGTATATGAGAACAAGAAGAACCGGACGACCGATATTCTGTTGCTAGTAGTGAATGACACAACTCAAAATTAGGTTTGGATCAATGGATCCCTTAGGCCAAAATGGCCACAATACTGAACTAGCCCTCAGAAAGAAAGAAACAGGAAGTATGGTTCATCGTCCAAGGTCAAAACGTTAATAAAGGTCAGTGGACACTGTTGAGTAGGTGCAATAAACCACATACCCAAGGTCAAAACGTTAATAAAGGTCAGTGGACACTGTTGAGTAGGTGCAATAAACCACATACCCAAGGTCAAAACGTTAATAAAGGTCAGTGGACACTATTGAGCAGGTGCATTAAACCACATAAAAACCTTACTGCAGGACCCAATAATATACAAACAATTTCCAATATATAATAACCATTCTGCATTACTCTTCAGATTTTTCCTACACCATCTAGCGTGTTCACAAACGACTATAAAATGATAGATAAGACTTATTTCCATCTTCATGGTCATATGTATACTCATAATGATGTTACCTGTACCAATACAAATCATTGATGTACGAGAAAACAACTCTTTCAATGTCCAATAGTCACTCTGTGCTATTTAATTCACCACAAATTGCATCCTTGAACCACCTTCTTTGAGGAACGAACATACTGGAGTTGGGCTATGTGCACCATGGCTAGACAACGTTATTATAAGTTGTTGCACAATAGTGCCATACTAGAACTCCAACAAATTTGAAGTGTTAGTGAAAGATGGCGCCTTGCTCCATAACTACTGTCTTGCGTAAAGAAAGACACTGCTCATTTGATGAGGAACAAGTTTTCAACTGCTAATTTCACCATATATGGCCACTACACTTTCTCGAATTCACTCTTGCTGACTACTGGTTATGAGACTTTCTTAAAATGCTACTCTATCACCATAGCAAAGTAACCACTGCTTAACCAAGGAATGTCATTGTGACAGAGGTTTGAAAAAATTCTCGAGTGATGTATCGTGAATTAAGTAAACACTACTCAATCAAAACATGCCATTGTAACAGAGGTTTGAGAAATCCTGGAGTGATGTCATGTACTGCAATAGCCAATACTATTGTAAAGAAGGATCTATGAATTGAAAGTTATAGTGGCAACATTCAACAGTTTCTAAAATGGTGCCACCACCCTAGTGCTATTTCTAGAAATGAATATAATGTGTTTTCTGTGGTTCCTTATATACACATACGCAAGTTATTTCGTTCGTATGTTACAAATATCTATACTTACTTTATAATCCTCCTATGTTTAATCTCTAATTTATTCTTTCCTTCTGAACTTTTTACTGTAAGACTAATTTGTTTAACATTTTCTGGTCATAATTATATCAACAGATGATTTCACTTCCCAAAACGAATTATTCAATTTCATCTCTTCCATATCACAAGTATTTCGTACTATAAACAGATTGTTTTACTCTACCAAGTGAACATCTTTCCGTATCACCAGTATTTCGTACTATAAACAGATTGTTTTGTTCTACCAAGTGTACATCTTTCTATATCACAAGTATTTCATACTATAAACAGATTGTTTTACTCTACCAAGTGAACACCTTTCCGTATCACAAGTATTTCGTACTATAAACAGATTGTTTTGTTCTACCAAGTGTACATCTTTCTATATCATAAGTATTTCGTACTATAAACAGATTGTTTTACTCTACCAAGTGAACACCTTTCCGTATCATAAGTATTTCGTACGATAAACAGATTGTTTTACTCTACCAAGTGAACACCTTTCCGTATCACAAGTATTTCATACGATAAACAGATTGTTTTGTTCCATCAAGAGTACACCTTTCCATATTTTAAGTATTTCACACGATAAATAGATTATTTTACTCTACCAAGTGAGCACCTTTCCATGCTAAATCACTCACACTATAGAACTTTTAATATCTCTCTCTCGAAAATCCGTTACTACTTGGCAAAATACCTTTATTTTATATTCTCAGACATTTACTAGAAAATTCCAGCAAAAATTACGTGACTTTTATTTACTTAAAGGTGAGGTTAATGATAAAAGCACACTTAGCGCATTAAAAAAATATCGAAAGGAATAGGAGATGTAGAGACATTTCGAGCAAATCAATAAAAACATATTACACCTATAGAAACAGGAAATCAAATGTAGTATGTTATGCACAATGACATAGATTAAAAACCACGCAATTTTTAGAAAAAAACAAACACACACACACAATGTTGTCAAGACGAAACAGTTTGATGAAAGAAAATATACAAAGGATACACAATAATTATGAGTATATTAGCGTAAAAAGCATTTGAGATAAATATAGAAATATCATAGTATTAAATATACTAATACAAAGATCAGTATATATTTAATTCACAGGAGATTAAGGGAGGAGAGAACAAATATAGAAAATCTTCAGCTAAGAAATAATTACAACAATCTCAGGTCGATATCATTTGCCACGTTATGGTCACGAGACCCAAATGCAATTTAGTATGTTCTTTTTCAACTTATGAAAGGAAGTTGAACAAAAGTATCCAACCGTTATCGATGAACATGGTGTGCCTGTCTTTTCATTTATTTACAGACATGTAGTTCTAGCTTTCTTATATGATTACCGTTACGTTTATCGAAAGCAATCTGAGGCATGTGGAATCTGTAGAAGCTACCTTGCTTCCTCTGATTTCTAAGGTTACAATGTTCAAGGAAATGAGAAAAATAATCAAAGGTGGATTCATTTCCTACCGGTAAACGTATAAGAATGGGGGGGGGGACCTTACAGTTTCTACTAGAATGACGTTAAGGTAGTAAACCATTATAGAATAACGTTAAGGTAGTAAACCATTATAGGATGACGCTAAGTTAGTAAACCATTATAGGATGACGCTAAGTTAGTAAACCATTATAGAATGACGTTAAGGTAGTAAACCATTATAGAATGACGTTAAGGTAGTAAACCATTATAGAATGACGTTAAGGTAGTAAACCATTATAGGATGACGTTAAGGTAGTAAACCATTATAGAATGACGTTAAGGTAGTAAACCATTATAGAATGACGTTAAGGTAGTAAACCATTATAGGATGACGTTAAGGTAGTAAACCGTTATAGAATGACGTTAAGGTAGTAAACCATTATAGAATGACGTTAAGGTAGTAAACCATTATAGAATAACGTTAAGGTAGTAAACCATTATAGAATGACGTTAAGGTAGTAAACCATTATAGAATGACGTTAAGGTAGTAAACCATTATAGAATGACGTTAAGGTAGTAAACCATTATAGAATGACGTTAAGGTAGTAAACCATTATAGAATGACGTTAAGGTAGTAAACCATTATAATTCGTTTCTCCGTTTTAGTTTGAATTCCGAATTTCAGTATCTTATTTGAAAGAAGCAAAATGTGAGAAATCATAAACTCATTGAAAGGAAAGTCAAACCTAATCTGTAAGAGCAGTTGCGTTGCACGTCTGAGGGTGAAGGAGAACGAGGGTTAGCATGTCTGAGGATGAGGAAGAAGTGGAAAATGGAGCAGATTATAAACTAATCAGAGATAAAACTGTATACCTAATTCCTGCAATTCTCTGTAATAAAGCTGTATACCTACTTTTTGCAATTCTCTGTAATAAAGCTGTATACCTACTTCCTACGATCCTCTCTAATAAAGCTTTATACCTAATCCCTGTGAATCTCTGTGATAAGGCTGTATACCTAATTCCTGTGCATCTATTTAATAAAGCTGTATACCTAATTCCTACGATTCTCTGTAATAAAGCTGTATACCTAATTCCTGCCATTCTCTGTGATAAGGCTATATATCCAATTCCTACGATTCTCTGTAATAAAGCTGTATACCTAATTCCTACGATTATCTGTAATAAAGCTGTATACCTAATTCTTGCCATTCTCTGTAATAAAGCTGTATACCTAATTCCTGCCATTCTCTGTGATAAGGCTGTATACCTAATTCCTACGATTCTATGTAATAAACCTGTATACCTAATTTCTACGATTCTCTGTAATAAAGCTGTATACCTAATTCCTGCCATTCTCTGTAATAAAGCTGTATACCTAATGCCTACGATTTTCTGTAATAAAGCTGTATACCTAATTCCTGCCATTTTTTTGTGATAAGGCTGTATACCTAATTCCTGCCATTCTCT
>NW_013665979.1:232429-248151 GCF_000517525.1 Limulus polyphemus | reverse complement strand
GTATACCTAATTCCTACCATTTTCTGTGATAAGGCTGTATACCTAATTCCTGCCATTCTCTGTGATAAGGCTGTATACCTAATTCCTGCCATTCTCTGTGATAAGGCTGTATACCTAATTCCTACCATTTTCTGTAATAAAGCTGTATACCTAATTCCTACGATTCTCTGTGATAAGGCTGTATACCTAATTCCTGTCATTTTCTGTGATAGGGCTGTATACCTAAAGCCTTATCACAGAGAATGGCAGGAATGTATACCTAATTCCTACCATTTTCTGTGATAAGGCTGTATACCTAATACCTGCCATTCTCTGTGATAAGGCTGTATACCTAATTCCTACGATTCCCTCTAACTATCACAAACAAACAGTTCATTTTGTAACCGTAAGTCGAATGTATACTTGGTTTGTGTTTTTTGTGTTATTGGTTATGTTTCTTCAAGTTTGTGAGGTTTTAATGTTTGCCAGACGAAACTTAAACGATTCAATTCTTGCATTAATAAACTTGTTGTTATGTTGTTATGAACTATAATTGTGACGATTTTCTTTTCGGGGTTTATCTCATGCATCTTTGTGATTTGATATTTATATTGTATTTTTATAAATTTATTACATTAATTTTTCATTTTGGAAATAGGAAAGCTTCAGAAATACTTGTTATTTTCGAATTACTTATAACAATAATATAAAAAGGTGTGTATTTTAGATATTAAATTTTGATAAAAGAGTTAGCACAAAGGATCACATATAAAGTGTAAGTGACTTAAAATAAGAAAACAAATTTTGGATATGATGTTGCATTAATTCCGTAGTTCAGTCTCAGGTTATCATAATTTACTAGGGGTTCTACAAGATTATTAGCAATATTAGATATTTTTACACGGAAGATGGGTTTTAGTAACAGAGCTTAAATCATGCCCTTAAAAAGCGCTGAAAACTGGTGATTAGTTTGTATATTTCATTTTTCATATTTACTAATTTAACTTGTGTCAGTGATGATACATGCAAATTACCTATTATATGTATGTGTGTATATATATATATATAGGAAAACACTTCTACTAATTTTTCTTACAGCAAAAAAATAAATCTTTTGATGATACTCTGCTGCCACCTTGTGTTTCATAGAGAAACTTTCAAATTTTCAAGAAAATTTGTTGTCTTTGTAAAATAGAGAGTTTGAGAATTTAATCGTGAAATATGTTGAATTTAAGATTTTATTAAATTCATAAACATAAATTGCTTAGAAAATTCTTCTGTGAAAATTCACGTTAAGAATTTTATATTCTGATACTGGCAGAAAAATACTGTAACAAAATTATGAAGCAACATTCGGTTTATGTTTTGTTTTGTTTTTATAAGCGCAAAGCTACACAATGGGCTAGCTGTACTGTACTCACCCCGGGTATCAAAACTCTATTTTTAGGGTCATATGCTAACGTCAAACTAACTTTTGAAAAAAAAACAAGCTGTTGAAAAAACATAACTAACTTTTGAAAAAAAAACATTTGTTGAAAAATATATTTAAAGTAAAAGTTAATTATATACACAGTGAGATTTACAATTTTTTCAAAGTTATTATAATTTTTATGGCATTATATAGTTTATCATACGGGTTCTGAAAGAATTAGGTTTTAAATCAAATATACATATTACTTCTTGAATGATTTACTCCCATATGTGAGTTCGTTTAATTTATTAATTTAATTTTTAGCTACATATATATATATATATATACATATATATCAAGCCTCTCAAAAGATATTGTATTTTTTCAATGCAGGAAATATGTCATTAATCTTGACTCCAGAGAGAATGTTTATTCAAAAAGTTACCGAAAATTGTCATTATTCATGAGTTATGAGGAGTAGACAAAGGAAGTGTGATTTGACATGTGGTGACTGATTATATAAAATACAATGTTTAATATTAAGGAAAATGGTCTTGTTTGAAAACGTTTATTAAGTGAACAAGTTTTCTAACGTTATGTCACTAAACAGTAAGCCTTCTGTACTGAGTAACACGTACTCTTGGTCGGTGATACATTACCTTCATTAGTCACTGTAAACTTTCGTACACAGGAGTCTTCTAAAATCTATATGACAAATAATACGTATCCCAAAGTCATTTCATGGTTTTTATTTTTTGTGTTGTAAATTCTGGAGATTAATCAATTAGCTTTTGCATATGATAAAAGTAGAGTTCTTTTTGGAAACAAATATAATTTAGTAAAATAAACCGTAAAGAAATCATTAAAAAGTATTTAAATAACTAGGTGGAGTACCGCTGGAAGTCACGTAAATTTATAATTATTGAAAGTTTATCTTAGGACATGAAAAATTGCTTCCCTTATATGTAATTGTGAAAAACTAAAAACGCCCATAGAAACTGCAAAACACAAAATGTGAAACTGCAAATTTGCATGTATCTTCTCATGGACCCAACAAACCTTCATGGTACATTTGATGAAGATCCATCCACAGGAGGTGAGGTAGTGGTTAAAAACGCCCATAAAAACTGCAAAACTGAAAATGTTTATGTATTTCCTCATGGATCCATTGAACCTCCATACCAAATTTGGTGAAGATCCATCCACACCCTGCGAAATAGTTATATGGGCATACAACAGACAGTAATATTGTGTTTATATAGATGCTTTAATAATGGATGTTTCCTAGTCACAGAGAATAACCAGAGATTTTTGGGAACCAGTATATATATATATATATATGTATATATTTTCTAACATGTCAACATCGTATTTGCATCTCAAAATAAAGTTAACGAGACTGTAAATAAGACTTATCAAAGAAAGTTAAATACAAATAAACTACAAAATGTCTCCTTGTTTCAAATAATGTGAGTTACACTGACTGGTAATTTTATTTTGGCTCCCATCTAATGTCGTGTTAGACTACCAATAACAGCCTGAATCTAACGTGACACTGACTTCACAAGATGCCAGACTACCAATAACAGCCTGAGTCTAGCGTGACACTCACTTCACAAGATGCCAGACTACCAATAACAGCCTGAGTCTAACGTGACACTCACTTCACAAGATGCCAGACTATCAATAACAGCCTGAGTCTAGCGTGACACTCACTTTACAAGATGCCAGACTACCAATAACAGCCTGAGTCTAACGTGACACTGACTTTACAAGATGCCAGAAGATTTCTTGTTTACTTGTATGTTTTTTGTGTGTGTTTATTTGAGAGCAAAGCCACATTAGTCTATCTTTTGTATCCACCACGAGGAATCGAACCTCGAAATTTAGCGTTGTAAGTCCGTAAAATTACCGCTGCCCTGTTTAATCGCAGTTCATGGATTATTCACAAATGTCAGCAAATGAGATGGTAAAGTTCATCACAAAGATAAGCAACCGAACTGAGATCCAATAATCCTGCTAAATCAAATGCCTAAAATCACTGTCCTGCCCTTTAGACAAGTTTGAGTTAATTTTAGAGGTACATTGTTAAATTACATTCTTGGAAGAGCCTTTGTTCATCTGGAAAAAACGTAGAAGTATGGGTTGAATACGATAAACAAGAACGTTCAGACAAATTCTACACCATATTTGCCCTACTACGGGGATGCAGGACCAACTCCTGACAAGAGTACATTCCTCAAACTAGTATGCTACCTCTAACAACTTAAACTGCCAGAATAACACAAGCAGGATAAAGTACTTATTATGGGTTTCTTTACTTTATTATTCCTACGTCAAAGTAAAGATGAAACGCAATTTCTCAGCAAGCATCAGATGCTTCCAATCATCATCTGTCCACGTTTGCACTGTAAGAACCAGTGAAGTTTTTTTTTCTTATTTATATTTGAAATCGGTGATTTCGGACTGGTTAACTGCTTTCAAGTGACAGTTGTATAGTGTCTTTTACGTGATATAGCTGTAGATAGTTGAATCAACACCATTAGTGGATGAGTTTGTTAAGTGCGAGGCACAGTTAGACATCTGCTACACCTTAAAAGCTTGTCTAGTCACCAAAATTTGATAGGCATTATTTTTCTTTATCATTTTCATTGTTGTTATACTCTGATTATAGATGGGATTGGACTGCCAGTCAAGGAAACAGTCTTCATTAAAAACTATTCTGCAAATGGGGACCCTCTATTATATCTCTTTGAAAGTCGGAGAAATGATTGCTTTTACCTACTGTATTACAGCTTAATCATGATATGACTACATCTCCATTTTTATATGGCTCAAGCAATGATCTGGCACATAATTTGATACATCTATTTCTGCAAAAGCAAATATATAGAATTTTTAACAGTTTTATGCTTGTCAAAAGGCCAAAACAGATGACTAAAATCACTGCCATGCCCTTTAAACTAGTCTGAGTTAATTTAAGAGGTAAATTGTTAAATTACAATCTTGGAAGAGCCTTTTTTTCATCAGGAAGAAAACGTAGAATTATGGTACAAATACGATTAACAAGAACGTTCAGACACATTCTACCCCCTATTTGCCCTACTACGAGGATGCAACTGAAAGTGTACGAACTAATATTCTAGCCTTTGAGAAAACGAAATAGGATTTAGAGTTCCATGATATTTACAAATTTAGACAAAATACTTAAACAAAGCGTAAGATTTTAACCGAGTTGACACAGTTCCAGTAATAGCATTAGGGATGAATTGTTTAAGTTTTTCAAATCCAGATTCAGATTTTTTGTTGTTCTTGTTGAAAATGCTTAGTGTTCATTTTTGTTTAAGAGTTATTTTCGAAAGTACTCATGTGCTGATAACATAAACTACATTAAGAAATATTGGCCCCCCTGTGGCACAGCGGTATGTTTGCGGACTTACGACGCTAGAATCCGGGTTTCGATACCCGTGGTGGGCAGGCACAGATAGCCCATTGTGTAGCTTTGTGCTTAATTACAAACAAAAAGAAATTATTGAATGAATTTATCGAGAGCCATTTTTTCACTTTATGTTTTTTTTTTAATTTTTGAAGCTCAAATAATCTTACCTCTTCCTATAACATGATTGGCCCGTTTATTTTTATATTTTATATACCTCACCATATAGAAGTATAAATGTAACCTTTTGTCAAATAATACAACTAAATAATCTAATATCAAAAGTCTGCAGAGTTCTTGTTGATAAGCAAAATTAGTCTGTTTGGGGCAAAAATATTTCGAACACAAAGTTAGAAAAAGGAAACTATGAAATTCACAAAAAAGATACATATTTATATAACAGTAAGCGAAACATTGGCAAAGAGAATCATTAAAACTAGTTGCAAAAACAAAAACTATACTACCCTCACCATTATTTTTTCTGAGCATGAGAAGTACAAAAATCCCCATTCCACCAAACATGCTCGCCCTTTCAGCTGTGGGAGCGTTATAATGTGACGGTCAAACTCACTATTCGTTGGTAAAAGAGTAGCCCAAGAGTTAGCGGTGGGTGGTGATGACTAGCTGCCTTCCCTCTAGTCTTACACTGCTAAATTATGGACGGCTAGCGCAGATAGCCCTCGTATAGCTTTGCTTTGCGCAAAATTCATAACAAACCAAACCAAACTGTCACTATAAAAACAAGTTGCTTGAAAATTATCCTATGATAACAACTGTATGTTGTTGGTTTTTTCAAGATATAAATCAGGTGCAAAATTTCTTGTGTAATAAAACTTTAGTTAAACATTCGACAAAGTTAAATGCTTTCAAACTCCTACATGTGTACTTTAATTTTTAAAGTTGAATATTATTCAAAATCTTACCAAATTGCATTACTAATTCAAAATTGATTCATCAGGTGGAAAACGAAGTTTTATAATAAATATTAAAAACACGGTAATACCAAAAGACATTTTTAATTGCTTCAAATTTCATCATCAGCGATAAAACCTCAAAAGTTAGTTCACAATGTTCTAACTACAAAAAACGACATTAGCTATTGAGAGATTAGTTTTTTTATATAATCAAAAGTTTAGAAAGAACAGATTTAAACAGTAACAATATTATGGAATGTACGATACAACGTGCGGCACGAGTGTAATAACATTGTTACGAGAAAACGGTGTAAAGAAAGGCTTAAATATAAGTATACACACTGTATCTTTAAAATAATTATAACGATAATGATCAAATTAAAACACTGGGAATCTGGAATTTATTAAGTTAATGACAGCAGGGAGGAGTTGATGCTATTATTTAATGTAGAGTGACCATTGAAAATGGAAAGGCTTTCTTTAATAAGGAGTTCGTAATCTATGGTTCTAGAATCGAGAATTTTAAAATTTCAAGAAATATTGGGTGTTTGCTCTTCTTACTGTGTAATGGAAACAAGACTAAGGTGGATTAGTTAGCTTATATCCGTTTCTAGCTGAAATTTCGATGTGCTTGTGTGCACTTATATGTAGGTGATTACTTGATCATTATCGTTATAATTATTTTAAAGATACAGTGTGTATACTTATATTTAATCCTTTCTTTATAATGTTTTCTCATAACAATGTTATTACACTCGTGCCGCACGTTGTATCTACATTCCATTATATTGTTACCGTTTAAATCTGTTCTTTCTCAACTTTTGATTATATAAAAAACTAATCTCTCAATAGCTTGTTTTGTTTGTTTTAATTTCGCGCAAAGCTGCACGAGGCCTATCTGCGCTAGACGTCCCTAACTTAACAATGTAAGACTAGAGGGAAGGCAGCTAGTAATCACCACCCACCGCCAACTCTTGGGCTACTCTTTTACCAACGAATAGTGGGACTGATCGTCACATTATAACGCCCCGAAGGCTGAAAGGGCGAGAATGGTTGGTGGGACGGGGATTCGAACCCGCGACCAGCAGATTGCGAGTCGAGCTCCCTAACCACCTGACCATGGAATAAATAATGAAACACAGTAATATAAAAAAAAAATCTTTAATTACGGACATTTCGGAATTGCTTCAAATTTCATCATCAGCGTTAAAACCTCAAAAAGTTAGTTAACAATATTCTAACTACAAAAAAACTACATTAGCTATTTAAGCCCGGTAAAAATTCAAAACTATAAAGTATGTACAAATAACTTCTCGTGGTTCTTTTTTTATAGTAAAATACCAAATAAAGCCTAACAAAGCGAAATTTTTGCAAATTCATTTCATGTTGAAGAAGGGATAATTCCATTATACTTTGTTCTTCTTGCAGTCTAACCCCCACCTCTGGCTTATAACACTAAAAACCGGGTTTCGATGCCTGTAGTGGGTACATCACAGATATTCCCTTGTGTAGCTTTGTGCTTAACAACAAGCAAACAAAAATCGTGCAGCCTGAGAGCTGTTAGTCAATATGAATAATTCTAGAAACGACAAAACGTAAAACATCTTGAAAAATCGTTGAAAATTGAAAAGAGAGCAAAAATAAAGATTCATTGGACTTTGTAAAAATCACACCAATTTACTAGTTAAGTATATATGTCATGAAATATTTTTGTCCTTGCAATTAAAAAGACACCAAATATGTAATGCATGCCTTCCTTTACAGTTCAAGCTCCAGTCCTTAAAAATACCGAACTTAAAAGTTTAGAATTCTATAACTCATAATTAACTGTACTATAAAGCATATTCCTTACCTTTATAGTGTTCCAGCTTTTAAAATAATATATTCCTTACATTTATAGTGTTCTAGTTCTTACAATAATGTATTCCTTAACTTTATAGTGTTCCATCTTTTAAAATAATGTATTCCTTAACTTTATAGTTCCAGCTCTTACAATAATGTATTCCTCACCTTTACAGTGTTCCAGCTTTTAAAATAATATATTCCTTACCTTTATAGTGTTCTAGTTCTTACAATAATCTATTCCTTAACTTTATAGTGTTCCAGCTCTTACAATAATGTATTCCTTACTTTTAGTGTTCCAACCTTTAAAACATAATATGTGCCTTTTTTTTCTTTTCAAAACAAAAATACCAAACTGAAATTTATAGAATCCTACAGTGTTAAACTGACTATAAAAATACACAGTACTTATGTGGTTAGAAAATGCAAAAAACATCTAGAAAAAATGTGAGTTAGATACCAACAGGCACCAAAGTTTGATCATTTTTATCTCTTATTTATGATAGCTAAACATTATCTATTTCAGCATGAAGAAAGCTAAATTTATTTCTCATGAATAAATATGAAAAGTAAAAATCATTGCCCAGAAAAGTCCATAATTTAGTCACCAGACATCAAAACAGAACATTTAATTATGTCGATTTTTTATAAGCTTAAATAAGTTAAACTTTACAGTTCCTGGTATGCAACCAATACTTTCAAAATCAAGAGGGTTAAGCTACTGGCTCCTGAGGGGCATAGCAAATTAAATTTATTGGCTGGAGCTAGTTAACATCTACATACAAATCTCAGAGATGAACGAACTACGGTGTTTTAAACCTGGTATGATAAAAGTTTTAAGACTTTTCTCCGAGAAAGAAAACAGGAAATTAAGAGGGGATATAAAACAAAACAGAGGAAAGATAAGAAAGCATATAAAAATATGTCAAAAAGAAATAAGAAAGTAAAGATAACCAAGCAAATGTAAACAATGTTGCAATAAGAACGTGTGGTGAATAAATATTCCAATAGAAAATCCACAACTAACTGGTTAATTTGTTCATTATACAGTTTTGACGAAAATGAAATTTAAAAGTTCTTAGCTTCCACTGCCATTAGTTTGATATTTGTATGGCATGTCTTTAGAGCTAAGACAATCTCATTTATATATATTTCTTTTTGTTTGTTTCACTGGTGTGAATACCAACGCGTATAGTAGGTTATCTTAATAAGGTGTATATGTAGCTAAAACTTAAAGACTTTTCATGTGATCAAAAGACACTACATTAAAACAGCGGCAACTTTACAGTAGTAGCATTAAATATTTCATTTTTGTGTGTTTTACTGATAACTAAAATCAGTCGAACTTATGTTTTTCCAGTTCTATTATTCCCACAGATTAGTATTGTCACTGATAACACAAACAGTAAACTAACATAGCAAGACGTAATTTGAATGACTTTTTGTTTTCGTTTATTTGTGACAGATTTAGAATCAATTTATTTATAAGATGTATAAAGTCAGCTCCTCTTGGTGGCTTACTTTCAGCATTAATTTGCTTTCATTTTGGTTACAAAGTTTAAAAAGAAATATTCAGTGAAGAATTTCGGAAATCAATAAGCACGCACATCAACTATAATTGTCTTTTAAATCCAAATTAGTCCTTAGTTTTTGTTCCATAATGTAAGACAGATGTTCGCATTTTAACAGAATGACTAACTATATTCAACAAATTACAAAATAACTAGCATCTAAAAGTATATTTTTTTTTATACAAAATTCATCCATTACTTACATCACGATGCATGTATTTCACGACTTCCATGTTAAGTAAGTGTGATTAAATAGTCATTGGCTCATTTTAAAATCCTTTGTTGCAAGTGCCTACTGATAATTGGACATTTATTCATAGTGCATACATCTAAACTTAAACAACTGAAAGCTTAGAGAGATACGATAATATATCAGACTAAAGTTCTTAGTAGCTGTTACTGGTAAATCAATCAATTGTAGACTAAACTTATTGTTCCTGTCTGAAACTTTCAAAAACTTTCAAGCTAACTTTTAAACCATAATATATTGAATTTATAAAACAAGTTTTTCCAAACAAATATAAAAACACATAGAGTATTTCTAAAACTTTTGTATAAACTCATGTTTGTAGAAAATAGTGTGTAATTTGTTTCACAACAATATGTATATTTGATACAATAATATACGCGAGTTATGCAAGCAAGTTTTCAACCAATCACAACAGTTTGTCTTTATATACCGAACCATGCGCTTAGAGAAGCTTCACTTAGAAAGATTTAAAAAAAAAGATTTTAGACATTAAACCATTTTGTGAATTACCAGTGAACACACTTAAACTTTCAGATATTGCTCGTTTAACTTAACTTAGTATAGAAAAGTTATTTTTAAGTAAGATTGACTTTGTTTTTCACTTTGGGTTATTTTTCGGGTGTTTTTGCTTGTTTCACTTCACTATCTTACACCTCAAAATATAAATTATTTACCGTACTATTGTCATGGGAGTCACAATTACTTGACTAGTCACAAACCAAGGGATATAGTACATGACCAAGAAACAGAGTTATGGAGAAAGGTCACATCTAAGAAATAGTGTCACGAGCCACGCATATGAGTCGCGACTGAATGACGTGGTTCATGAATAAAGGTCACATCTAAGAAACTATGTTATGAACCATGGATATGAATCGCGACAGAATGTTGTGGCTTACAGAGAAAGTCATTATCATCGAAAACCAGTGTTTGATGGTAGTGGCTGGGATTCGATCCTGGGTTTTCTCGTCTAGGATATAAGCTAGTTAGGAATTAGAACGTATTAGAATACTTAGATCGAATTCGACTTTGATGATCGTGTAAAATAGTAGGCATGACAACGATTGAAATTCGTTCACTACTTCCTCACTGTAAGTATTTTATAACGAGAGTAATGAACCTTATTTTATTCAATAAGATAAAAGTAACTGCAGAATTAATCGTAAGCAGACGTACAGTTAGATTATGTAACTACAGGAGATATTTACTACGAGAATTAAGAACATATTTCATTATGTTGCATATTATGATCGTATAAAACATCATTACACAGCTACAATGGGGAACAGCTTCGTACACATATAAAATCTTAAGGCTTAGCTCTAATCGACATAATATATCTTCTATGGGAGGAGTTACTATGTTGATTTTTATGTGTACATATATGTGTGTGTGTCTGCTTGTTTGTCTATATATATATATATACATATATTTACACATATATGCATGTGTGTGTCTGTTTGTCTGACTAAATATATAATATAAATATATACATCCACACATAAACACATACATATATATATATGTGTGTGTGTTAATCTATATATGTACGCACTACCGGCAATAACAATGAAGTAATGGGACAAGGGGAAGGTATAAACTAGTCTTGTAAGTTACTCCTGAGGATGACGTATATTACATCGAAACATGTACGTGTAGAGTGATATTTTAAAGCGGAAGCCGTACGGCTTCAATAAAGTTTTTATTGTGTAAATACAAAACGTTGTTTTTAATTACTTATTATAATTTAAAATGTGTATGTATTGAGAGATAAAAGAAATATGAAAGCACTTCCTAGTTTTTAAATGTTCACTGAAAATGTAAAGAACATGCGAACTCAATCGTAGGTGTCTAGAATGTTAAAATTAGCCGTCATTGTTGTGTTTCAATTCCAAACATCTATAGCAAATTTTGGTAGGGGCCCACCAGCCCAGACTGGTGAGCTTGTAAACAAGGTTCTTCAAGTTGCAAGATCACCAGCCAGACTTTAATATGATGTCAGAACAACCTACGAATAATTACTCCTGAATTGCGAGCAGTGGCAGAAATATTATGTGTGACCAAACGGAAACCGTAACACATTTAGCTGTAGTGTGTGACCAAACGGAAGTCGTAACAGATTTAGCTGTAGTGTGTGACTAAACGGAAGTCGTAACACATTTAGCTGTAGTGTGTGACCAAACGGAAAACGTAACACATTTAGCTGTAGTGTGTGACCAAACGGAAACCGTAACACATTTAGCTGTAGTGTGTGACCTAACAGAAACTGTAACACATTTAGCTGTAGTGTGTGACCAAACAGAAACCGTAACACATTTAGCTGTAGTGTGTGATCAAATCGGAAACATAACACATTTAGCTGTAGTGTGTGACCAAACAGAAACCGTGACACATTTATTTGTAGTGTGTGAAGCCAAATAGAAACCAAAATATACTTAGAATTTAATGTCGAACTCCATCAATTAATATCAAAGAAAGCTTTAAGTGATCTGCTCAGCGAAGCTAACGTTCTCGTTTCTGTACTCTTTTTTTTAAACTCCAAGGGAAGAATATAATTTCATTATGGGGTAGATCACATTCGTTTGGCATGGAATTGGTCCAATTACTGCAGCTATGTTACAATACGTTATCCTTCTGATGATGGTATGTTTCAAGTTGATAACTAGCTTATCCACGCTGAAAGAGTTGTTCCAAAATGGTTTGTTGAGAAGGAAGTCGCTTCAGACATCATCATAGGTACACCCAACCAGTCACGAGGTTTTATTTTTCATCAACGATTATGTGGTATTCTTTATACCAAAATTTGTCGCTGTTTTTCTTCCCTAGTATTCCTGAAGAAACTGCAAGTAATTCTAATGGAGTAGTGGTGAAATATTTTTTGAAACTTTCTAACACTTTGCTGCTTTACTTTGAAATTGAACCATTGCTGTCCCGCAGGTTCTACAGCAATATCAGATATTTTTTTCTGAATAGATTTTCTTTTTTTATCCATCCCTTTTATATGTATGTGTTTCAGAACATAAAACTGAAAGAACAATGAATGACTAATATATCTACAATACTATGATTATCTGTTTCAACAACATGTCGTCACTTCTTGTAGAAATCCCTTTCTTGAAACAATAGATCCATCTGTAGTGAAAGAAAAAGTTTTTGAAATATCTCAGGTTTACACCCATATCTATGAAACATATTTGTAGAAGTTTATAAATATATTGTTTAAAAACTCTTGAAACAACAATGTTTTCAGCGTTGGTATTATATAATGAGGTTCAAGTGCACCTGACGTTTGATGTTCAGTTTAAATTCAACCCCCAAACTTGAAGGCTCAAACAGACACAAAATACATTAAACTAAGACAATATTTTCTCAGATAAAACAATACCTAAAAACTGAGAATTATTCTGGTTATGATACTCACCAGAACAGCAGAGATATTTTGTTGTATTAAAAGTTCACCTAGTCACAACCATTTCAACATGCGAATGATTACTTAGGGAAAAAATATAACAAAAGTTTATGTTTACAGTTTTCTTCGTCTAACAGTGGGCACTCTTGAGAATCTAAAGCTTAAAAAACAATGAATTATCAGTCATAAAACTCTTAACTGCAACTTAATACAAATTAATATATCAAAATGCAAAGAAACTTCGACATAATGCCTCTCTACTTAAAGAACCGTTTCAAATAGATGTTTTAAAGTACTTCTATATCAGATACTAACATAAAATAATCCGATAACCAGCCTCACCAGGCTGCGGATTGTTCCACAGAAACGTTTTTTTTTCATTGTTACTTATGATAAAGGATACACATATAATCTGTCTGAGTCCATCGTGCCGTATTCCAATACACACGCTCTTTCCAAGTTTTCATGACTTTTCAAAAGTACATCATTTAAAAAAAACTGTGAATTTAGAAGACGTGTTCTTCAACTAATTTCTTGCAATTATAGTACTGCTGCTATGTGATATTCATGAAAACAACATCAACAACATAAACTTTCGGATAAATCAGTCTTTCGTTACAGGCACAATTTGAACAACAGGACCCTAACGAAAGACTGTCGCTGCTTCGAAAACTCACATTTCAATTATATATGTATGCATTCATGCTGTCACTTTCTCCGTGAATAAGCAGAAATTCCGAGGGCTTATGAGACTAAAAATCGGGTTTCGATACCCACGATGAGCAGAGCACAAACAGCCCATTTTGTAGCTTTGTGCTTAACAACAACTAAAAGTGCATTTCTGAATTATACAACTTTTGTTTAGGTTGTTAAAACGTTTTTATCCTCATTTTGGGAATAATATACCAAATTAATGTAAAATTTTTTGTAAGATAGGTAGTTCTGTATTAGTGTCATACAGTAATGTAGTACCATCCTTGATGTAAAATATTTTGTATGATACGTAGTTCTGTGTTAGTGTCCTACAGTAATGTAGTACCATCCTTGATGTAAAATATTTTGTATGATAGGTAGTTCTGTATTAGTGTCATACAGTAATGTAGTACCATCCTTGATGTAAAATATTTTGTATGATAGGTAGTTCTGTATTAGTGTCATACAGTAATGTAGTACCATCCTTGATGTAAAATATTTTGTATGATAGGTAGTTCTGAAACAGCTATTTTTGTCAAAGTGTTTTTCATTTTCATTATAGAACGTCGTACTATTATTCACAATTAACCATGAATCAGAAAGTTCTGTCATAATCAGATAGTTATAAATTTTTATTTTTCAAAACAAAAATATTTAGTACATGTAAGTATGTTTTTTATTCAGGTCCTAAACCTTATTTTTACTGAAATTATGTGCAGTACCATAAGTAGGAAAGTTTTTTTGATTAGATCTTGTTTCCTTAATATGTGTAACGGTAAGATTGTTCGTCCTTGAACACTTTAAAACATAAGTTTTGATTTCCTAAAGAGCTGTAAATAAAACTGTATTAATGAAACTAGCTAGGCTTAGGTAACGCTTGTTACAAGGGTGTTTCTTAATTATATTACATTTTGTATGGTATTTTATTAACTGATTTAGTGGATATGCTATTCTATATCTACTGAGAGCTTTACCAATCTTTACGGTCAGTAAATATATTTACCTTCAGATCTAGCCACTTGAAAGGCATTTTATTCAATCGATTCATTATTCTGAGGGTGTTGAGCTAAGATTAATGAAGAGTTGTTAAAACATCAATAAAAATTTATTGTATTGGCATATACAATAAGGTTGAACCACTTAAACAGTTTATTACGGTATTTTCATACACTATTGTTGACTTATTCCTCAATTTTTATAATATTATACTGTATATAGATTTGAGACTAGCCTAGATCTCCTCAACTGACCGAATCTTGTGTCATATTATTGGATTTGCTGCCAAAAATGTCGTCAGCAGCGAAGGTATCTGACTAACAAAACAGTTCATTCTCACCTTTATAAATAAAAACGTAGCTACATTTATTATCAAGTTGATTTTTGTATTCATTTGTTATCTATATAGGTAGTTTGCTGTGACGGAATTTCATATTATTAATATCAGTAATGTTGTACCATCCCTGAAAGTTTATCATATTAGTGTCATACAGTAAGCTGAACCATTCCTGAAAGTTTATTGTATTAGTGTCATACAGTAATGTTCTACCATCTCTGAAAATATATCGTATTAGTGTCGCACAGTAATGTATTACCACCCTGTTAGGTTCATTGATATACAAAATCTGTTCTGCACTGTTAAGCTTAAAGTATAGTGAACATGCAGCGTATTTTGATTGTAAAATATATTCTGTAATGATAAACAGTAAACATGATGGATTTATAAAATGTAGAAGAACCGACTTTTCTTGTAGACCATATCTTTTATCGTAAGAAACAGCAAAATTAGAATATTTGTCAAGAACATTTTTATTATTATCACAGTTATTTTACAGATTTTGTTCTTAAAACTTTTAAAGGTAGAATGAATACGCATTATTTGTGATAAATGTTTGATAAAGTCTTCTTTTCTAACTTGAAGTTTTCTTAACAAATGTTTTAGTATGTGTGGTACTTATTAAGTTTATGATTTTACTTACATATATTGATATCTGCTTAAACCGTATTGGGCTATGATGAAACATGAGTTTTACATAAGAAAAATAAATGGAGCCTTGTATTAGTTGTTCGAACATATTTGTTAGAAACTGTTTTTTTTTCTCTGTTTCTTTGTTTGTAGTTAAGCACAAAGCTACACAATGGGCTATCTGTGCTTTGTCCCACCACGGGTATCGAAAACTGGTTGCTAGCATTGTAAGTCTGCAGACATACCACTGTGCC
>NW_013665979.1:218855-232240 GCF_000517525.1 Limulus polyphemus | reverse complement strand
CTTTGTTTGTAGTTAAGCACAAAGCTACACAATGGGCTATCTGTGCTTTGCCCACCACGGGTATCGAAAACTGGTTGGTAGCATTGTAAGTCTGCAGACATACCACTGTGCCACTGGGGGGGGGGGGGAACTATTATTCATGGGGTGTAATTTATCATAAAAACTAGGCTTGACACATAATTATCTGGCATTTGCTCTTTATTCTGAACAGGATAGATTTAAATTATTTGTTTTAGTGAATTACCCATGTAATATAACTTATATTTTCTGAATTTTTTTAGACTGACCCTCTCTGAGCTTTTATTCAAATCTACTTAGTAAAGGTTCAAAATATTGTCTAAAAACCAGGTTAAGTGCAAAATACTTTGAAAATCTTGCAATAGATATAAAGGCAGCACTTAATGGTGAATCTGTAACAAATAATATATGCTCTAAAATCATTCAGGTTTATTCTGGGAACTATGCTAAAAATGGAGATAAGCAGTCTAAGCCGATAAAATCAGTAAAATATAAAATTAAAAATGATAATTTAATAATCAAAAACGTAAACACAAGCAAAACGACTGTTGAACTTGAAAAACAAGATTATTACAGTAAAATCAATGACTTCCTTGATTCTAACAGTTTCATGCTTTTAAACATAGACCCCATTAACATCTTTAACAATGATGTTAAATATTTGTTGAATAATAGCAAAAACCTACTTAACAAACTCCAACCAAGACGTTAAGCACTATAAACCCTCGCCCCCACGTCTGTATGGATTTACTAAACTACAAAAAACGAATATGTCTATCAGACCTGTTGTTTCCTATACTAATGCTCGTGCTTACAAACTAGCTCAGAAAGCCCAAAATAGTTTCAAAAATCCAACTGATTTTAAACCTAAGTTTGGTATAAAAACTCTCTGGAGCTTGTAGAAAAAATCAAAAAGGTAGAAATAACGAATAATGCCAAAAATGTTTCTATTGATGTTTGTAGTCTTTTCACCAGTATACCTGTTAACAACTGGAAATAAATTATAAATGATTTAATGAATAAAGTAAATCCTGTTCAAGCCCAAGAATTAAAAACAATAATAACCACTTCAGAACTACTTCAAATTTAACGATTAAGTATATAAACAGAATGATGGGTTAGCTATGGGTTTCCCCCTCTTTCCTTTGCTTGCAGAGGTTTTCATGGATAATTTATAAAAGAAATTGTCTAGTGATGAAAATAATACAAAACATGTTAAATATTGGTATAGATATGTTAATGATGTGATTTGTCTCTGGACAGGATCAAAACGTCAACACGACAATTTTGTAACTTTTCTACATTCACAAAACAAATTTATAAAGTTTACTATGGAATTTGGAGAAAATGGAAACATTATTTTTTGGACTTAGATATATACATTAATAACGGCATACATTTTTTCAAAATGTTTAGAAAATCGACTTATAGTGGCACCATCATACATGATTTTCAGGACATCCAATATCTCACACACTTGTCGTTTTACACAGACTTATCACTGCACCCTTGTCATCTGAAGATTAAACTGAATTTAAAACTATAAAACAAATTGCTGTTTACAAAGGTTATACAACAAAGTTAGTTAACACATCGTTGTTCATAAAATTGAAAGATATAGATTCAAAATCAACATACACATATACTGCACCTAATGACAACGAAAATAAATGGTTTAAGATAAGCTATATTGAAAAAATATTTTCACAAAATATATAACACAGTGAACAAAGAAATCTAAAGGACTGGTCTTCTACTGTAAAAACAACATTTGAAAAATTTTGTGCAACAACAAAGACAGAATTGAAAAATACAGCAACAGTGGTGTATGCCAATCAACGCGTCAAGATTGCAATAGTGCACACGTAGGTCAAACAGGACATTCCATAGAAACGAGAATTAACGAACATTCTAGAAGCTGGAAATTAAGGAAAATGGATTCAACCTTTGCTTCCCATATTATTGAAACTAAACACCAATTTGATCTGAAAAAACTTCACAATTTTACACATCTGTGAAAAAGGTAAAAAACTAGATAGACTGGAAATCTTAGAAAATAAATAGAAGTCTAAAAACAAATCCAGAAAAAGTTCTAAGCGACCAAACTAACTTATGATCCTTCCAACTTCATACCTCACCTGTCTCTATGTGAATGCCCAGATCACTTCCGGTTCTTTGTTTATACATTTCAGTTTGTACCTGATGATGCCTTTACTGGCGAAACCATGGTCGTAAATAAATGATGTATTTGTGAAATGTACAGTTGTCTTATTTTTACTCAGTTCTGTAATTATGGAGTTTCACTGAGTACCGAAGGTTTCAAGTATCAATTATATAATGTAGAAATGTACAAAAGTTGTAAGAAAGCTAATTTAAATTGTACAATCCAGTATTTTATAAACTGAGATAATTATAGTTTTTATAACTAATACATTAGTGTATCTAATTCTTTAATTTGTGTCAATTAATGTTTCAGTAAGTGGGATATTTGTTAAATCTGAGATTTTACTTAAAACATATTGAGCTATGAGGAAACATGAGTCGTAAACAAGGAACACTGATTTGTAACTGATGTTTAATAAATTTGATGATCTTTCTATAAAGTATAAGTGAAATGAAAGATCACTTGTTACTGTAACATTTTTAAAAAATCTATGTGAGGAAAATATCTGTTTTCAAACGTGAAATAGCCGATAAATTAGTTTTTCTGAGCATACAAACTGAAATCCTACATGTTTAGTTTGCATTGAATGTTTGACTATGATTCACAAGTTTGGATCCTTTATTCGTTTATTTATGTATTGACATTTTTTTAGTACAATGTATTAAAATATCTTGTGATAAATTCACGTATTGTTACACGAACGAACTATAGTATTTACATGAAAAATATAGACTCTAACTGAAATGAATAAGTGATAATACGAGCATAATGTAGAAAATGAAAGCTAATACAGTGTTCTGTAAGCTAAGATGTTTGCATAATAATATATTAGTGTATCTAATACTTGAAGTTTTGTTGGTAAATGTTTTAGTATGTCAAGTCTGTGATTTTACATTGTTTTTGTAAAGTATATTCTGTAATGATAAACAGTAAATATATTGGATTTATAAAACGTGAAAGAATAATCACTTTTAAGATTATGACTGTCAACATTATATATCAAAATTGATTTATTTGCTACTGAACTCTGCAAAATACAAGAATTATACACAAACTATTTTCGGTTATGAACTGTGTTCATTTGTGAAAAATGTATTTGATGCTTTGGTGAACTAATAAGTATAATAGTTATAGTGTACATAAAGTGAAGTTTTGAAAAATACGGAAATAGAATTTCTGGTTTGTCAATGATCTTTAGACTTCCAGTTTTATAAAAACGAAAGCATTAGTTGATTTAGCCTTAGGCAAATACGTCATTTGGTTTTACATGAGAGTCAACATGCCATCAGCTGAGATGCATCAGACTAATCAAACTAGAGTTGAAAGAGTTTACACTGCATGAATGACCTATGTGTATTAATTATTCGTTTTTCGAAATGAATAATTCAATAGAAAAGAAATGGTAAGAATATTATTTACATAGAGTGATATATAATCCTTTTTAACAATCAGAGTTTATCAAGCTTTTAGCCTATATGCAAATAGTTTTAGTCAGCAAGAAACAAGACTTAGACCAAAATTTGTGAAAATATCAACAGAAAGACAAAATTATAATTTCCTACATTAGTAATGGTGAAATATAACTATTCATGTAGATCCTTTAAATCTAAATTTTAGCGAAACAAATCGACTTATAAATCTAATCATGAAATTATTGTAGATTATTTAGAGATTTAAATAAGCATCCTTTTCAGTGGAATAAATGTGTTATACAATATATTAATTATAAAAATGAAACTAATTAATTAGCAATAAGTGTTTTACCTATAAAACGTCAGAAAATGCAAAAAAGTATGTCATGGAAATTAAAAATAGAGGTAAAACTATAATTAGTACGTTTAATATATACTAAATCGACTTTCAAATTATAAAAACACAATTAACTAGACTACTTTGTTCGTTCATTATTTATAAAAATTATACATTATATGAGATGAAAAAAAATTCAGCAGTATGTTAAATGTGTTACTAACACTAGCCGCTCTTGTAAAATACATGTAATACAATTAAATATATAAATTAAAACTATAAATATAAGTTGAGACAAGTTGAAATCTGTATGCAGTCCTATGGAACTATAGTAACACTGCCTTTAGTAACATTATCTACCTATAGTAACAACATCTGCCTCTGTAAAATATACGTAATGCAATTAAATATATAAGCGAAAACTATAAAATTCACCATAATCATAAGAAGAATAAGTATCAAGTTGTGTAGCTTTGATCTATTAGCAACAAAGAAGCAAACGTTCTTTCAGCAAATTCAAAACTGTATGTTGAATAAATCATTAATCTGTTCATGCAACATTTTGAAAGATACATACTTAGTATTTCTTGGATAATTAAATATTTGTTAAATACTTTGTTATAACGTTATTTTCATACTGATGTTAGTAAGTGTATAGATGAGGTATCACAGCGATAATGACGCTATGCAAATACGTAATAGTTTTACTTTATTAAATCTTCTATATAGTGTCCAAGTACAATATAATCAAAAATAATTTTGGCCCTCCAAATCATTAGCGTTTTATGTATATCGGGGACCAGTACGTCAAAACATTCTGGTTCTTCTTCGTTAAGGTCTCGTTATAGTGCTTTACTGTAGTGTAATCAAACGTTATTGCGACACAATCTAGCTTCGACACAATATATTAGTATTCAAAGTACGTGTAATAATGTAATGCATTTATCTGTTTTTATGCGAGTCTAGACTTACACGCAGTAAACTTGGTTTCGCCTCGGTACAGCCGTGCTCATCCAAAATACAACTAACGTGAGAGAAAGTTAAAAACTTAAAACATCCTTCTTCTTTATTATTGTTGTTCAGGTAAAAACAAACCCTAGTTTTATGCTTTACTTAAAAGTAATTACATAGAACATCACTTATTAACAGTGTCTTTAATAAAACAATTGTCATTCATTGATATTCAAAAAGATAAAAAAAGTAATTACATAGAACATCACTTATTTTTTGGTGAATTTCTCCCTCTCCTGGCCTAATGTTAACGTACCTGACTGTGAATTCGAGGATTTATTGTTAGCGATCCGTTGTCACAAAAACACTCTCCGCATTTGGAGGCCTTGTGTACGCTCTGAAAGTGACGGTCTAAGTTCCGCTATTTGATCAAACAACTGTATCTCAAGAAGTGGCGACGGGTGTTGTTGACTAGTTGTCTCCTCTGGAGTTTATCAGTTCAAAAATTAGGGGCAGTTATGCACAGATAAGCCTTGTTGAGATTTTTCGCGAACTTTTGAACAAACAAACCCTTTCCGGATGCAGTCTGTCTTTCTTATCGCATGTTCTTGCATGTGCTGTTTTTCTTCTTCTCTCTAGGTAGATTTCCCAGACTCTCTCTTCTCGTCCACTTTGTTGCATGTTTACTTTTGCATATAAATGATAGATTGTGTCTCTTCTGTCGGTTTTAAGCACGTGTTTGTTGTGCCAGCTTCATCAGTAACGCCATTCACAAGCTTGTACTCCTATATTAATGGTAATTAATTTTTTTGAATAAAAAGTCAATTAAAATAAACAGTAATTTAAAACAACACAAACAATTTTCCGTGTTTTACCTTCAATTTTTAGTTTTTCGTTAGTCTACTGGTCACAGAATTTGGTTCCATTGTTAAAAGTTTTTTAGAAAACGTTTGAAAGTTTTCAAATAGAAATGAGTTTTCTGGTAATAATTCTCGCTCTGTTCCTTTTCGAATCTTACAGCAACGTGATATGCTTACAAAGTCATATTTTTCGTATAACGTAACCATGAGTCGGCAAGATCCCCATCCCCAAAGCTAGGCCTGTTATGTGTAACCTACATACTTGATATTCTGTGAAGTAAAGTTTAAAAAACGCAGAAAAATTCTAGCTTTATAAAACAAGTTCACTGTAATATTTGTGGTGTAAGGTTCAAAGTGAGTAGACTTTTATCGATGGTCTGGAAACAACTTTCTAAAACTAATAGAAAGTATAATATATGCACAGGTAATTTTTTTACCATCTAGAAATTTCGTCAGAAAACTTGTAATGTAAAAACGACCGAAGCAATAAAAATGTCAGTGATTTTGATGTCTTTTAGTTTAATCTGTGCTTTTATTTATTTACTTAAGAGACTCTTAGTAACAATTTCTTCTGTAAAAGCTCTTTTAATAACTTATTTAAATTTGTTTTTCTTTTAATCTGTAGAACGCTTTGCAAATTCAGTCCCATGTCGATACATTTGGGTGTGAAAAATATTCCAGGAACTTCAAAAACACGCAAGTCGAGCGTGCGAGCACGTAAAGTGATATCGATTAATACAGATGAAAAGGGCTTTCACTTTTTAATCAAGCAACGAATCAATATATAATAACTGCAAGTGAGTACTGAAAATATGTGTTTTCTTTCAAATCTCTTACATAAACAGAATATAAGGCAATGCTGTGCTTCAAGATAAACTGAAGGCGTAATTATTAGAATAGACTTACTCGGCGTCTAAAATCCTGCAAGATATATAACTTGTGTTGTAAAAACAACCTAGAAAAAATAATTGGACGGTTTAAAAAAATACAATAAGGTGAAGTAATATTTCATCATTTAATTAAAGTAATAATGAAAATTAGACAAATCGAATACTAATTTAAAACAAAGTTTTTAAATTGTAGTTGTTATATACAAATATTAAGTTTAATTTGTTGCTTAATGTGGCTGCTAATGTCTAAGATATTCACTTATGTTACAGCATAGCTTATTATAGCTAAATTTTTTAGATAGGTCTTCAAATTTTGAAATGTTGATGCTCTCAATATAACACATATTGCCTGTTAGAACAAACTGTAATAGGAAATGTATTAGATCATGGTGGCTAAGAAATGCCTTATCATAACTTAGAACTGCCGTTTCTATTTCATCTCTCATCAAATCTACTAGAGAGGTGATGAAGAAAGTGACAACGGGTAACATAACTATTTATACACAATTTTCTATTATTTTGCAATAAAAAAGTAGAAATGTGTGTCTGTGATCAAAATTCTCGTTCTCATTTCAAACTTTAAAAAGTCAGCTATAATGATGACAGCACAAAAGGTGAAATGTTTCATACTTATCATTAAAATTCAATTTAAAGCACCTAGAAAAATATGTAGTTATACGAAATGCAGATGGTACATCATCAAATAAGAACTAGGTACATGAATTAAGATAGCTACTGGTGTTTTGAACAGGTTTTCGTTGTTGTCTTCATTCTTAAAATACTTCATTATCAGAGGCAAAGCCTTAAAAATACAAAATAAACGAGTGTTTCTGCCTGTTAAAACATGAAACGGCCCTTCGGAATAAAATAAACTGATGATATGTGAGCCATATACTTTCTCTTTTATGAACAAATTCATTTAGTTGGATATCATCTCGTGTATTGATTTCTGTTAACATAACTTGTTTAACATAAATACAGTAATCCGATCGTTCTTAACATGATTTTGTTGTATAATATGAGTTATATTGTGATCCGAAACTGTTTATAAATTATCAGGTTTTTTTTATATCACGGGGTAGAGAAAACATTTATATATATGTGTGTGTGTGTATTCACAATACTAGATAGTGGTGTGTTCCATGTTTAATTATTTGTTAAGTTTCACGGAAAGTTACTCGAGGGCTATCTCGAGTAACTATCACAGCCATCTCTGGGACGGTTCTTCACCAACGATTAGTGAGATTGACCCTCACCTTATAACGTTCCCACTGTTGAAAGAGCAAACATGTTTGGTGATAGCATTCGAGTTGAGTCGAGTGCCTTAACCACTAGGCCATGCCAGGCCTCTCCGTGTTTAATGTTATTTGTTTATTTATGTATAATTATATTTAAAATGAGTGTCAAAATATCTGTTGCATTAAAATCATTACATGTATTAAAATTCTTATTTGTACCAATTGTATCAAAAGCGTTGTTTGTGTTCAACTATTTTGTGTCTATTGTTATTTGATTACCTTGGGGAAACAGTACTCGTCCTATTTAGTTTTAATATTAACTTAATTTGTTTCCCCTTTTTTTAATTAATCGTCCTTAGAAAAGGTAGTGAAAATGATGAATGAAATGCAGTTTGAAATAAACGGCGTACAATAAACAGTCAAAATTATAAACAAAGTGTAGGTAGCAAACTCATAAAAAAATTAGGCACATGAAGCAAGATAGCTGCTAGTGTTTTGAATGGTTTTGTTGTTGCCTTCAACATTAAAAGACTTTATTATCAGAGGCAAGTTTCGATACCTGTGGTGGGTACAGGACAGATAGCCCATCGTGTAGCTTTGGACCGAATGTAACTGAATTCTTTAACTAACTAAATATCGGATACATCTATAATTAGCGAATTAAATTCTCTTAACGAATATACCCTCCTCCCGTGGCTCATCGCTAAGTCTGAAGACTTATAATGCTAGAAACCAAGTTTCGATACCTATGGTGGGCACAATACAGATAGCCCATCATATAGCGTTGTGATTATCAACAAACAATGGATTTAATATAACATATGGTAAACACATAAAATATTTCAATAAACTAACTTAAAAACATATATTAATAATGGAAGCTATAAGACTACTTGAGTTTCATATAGGTGTATATTATTAAGAAATTTCAATATATTTTAACGGTATTACTTCATTTTAGTGAGCGGTTTGTGATTTATCACCTATGTTCAGTTTTTCCTTAAGCTAGGCATCCAGGGAAGCATTAAAAACGTTTTTGTTTGAAAAGTAACTTTAAGAACATAGCTGGTGAAGTTTAAGTAGACCCCTTGTGTAAGTCAAATCTCAAAGCAGTAGTTAAACAAGTTTGAGTGTTTTACATTATATGCAATCTCAGAGAATGGTTTGTCACCCAACCGAAAAAAAGGAGCACACAGGATACTTTCTTGAAACCTTTAGTCAATCTTTTAACAGGAAGAAATATTTAATGTCTTATAAGTAGTTGATATCAGCACAAAACAGCATCTTAACAAAAAGAAACATTGAATTGTTTAAAACGTCAATTTTTAAAATGACATTCTTTCTTGGAATTTTCTGAGCGAATTGATAATACAGATAAGATTTTAAGCTTCTTATTATGCAAAAAATAAAAATACTGGCACGAAGTGACAATCAAGCAAACATTAAGGATATGAAGTAGTGTGTAATTATCGTTAAATGAAATATAAATAAGAGACAACATGGAGAAACTTTCCTAGGCATTTTGAAAACTGCTGGTAGAAGAAAACGGCGATGCAGAAAAGAAACAAAACACGTTAAGGAGACTTCCTCTTGAAACAGATTCTTAAGTTGTAAAAACAAAACACTTTAAGGAGACTTCCTCGTGAAACAGATTCTTAAGTTGTAAAAACAAAACAACGCTGATAGATGTTAAAGTAGCTCCAATGAAGAAGTATATCAACCTTTTCCCACTAAATAGCATTGCCGCTTATAACTTAAGCTTCACCCTTATGTTAAAGCTTTTTGTTTTTGTTTTTTCTATTAATAAGCCTTTGATTCCTGATTGGAGTGGTTAATTGCCATACTTGTTTTAGTGCGTACTGTAAAGTCCAAGCTGTGAAGCTACTTATTAAGCTAGTACTAACTGTTGAGGCGTGTACTTAATTTCTAGACCAACAAAGTATCAGTATATGAATAGAGATGACAAGTAACTTATGAAGCTACCTGAAGACGCGCATATTAATGTTGTTTAATTGTACAGCCAAACGTATGAGACAAAGGGTTCATAAATGTTTTCTGAGAGTCAATAATGATAGTTATAGGTACTCTTTTCTTTCAAGGTAATCAATCTAAACATAAACAGAAGTATACATATTCATTCCTTGGTTGCTTGGTGCTTATCGTTATTTAAAGTATCTTTGTGTGCTTCTGTTAACTTTCAGTTCAAAGAATAGTGCTATGAACAGTCATTGTATATTTCAACTTTCTTCTCAGAAAACTATATACTTTCGGCTGGGTGCGATGTCAAACAACAGTACACGTTGTTTGTTGAGTTCTGCCATAAGATTACTGCCATTAAGACTCATGGCCTGTCTTTGGACGGCCTAATTTATATTTCAGCAAGTTCATTTGACAACTCCTTAATGAATAGAGTATAACTATCCTGTTTCTGGTTTTTAAAGGAACGTATGACTTCTCTCTGGGTATAAAATGGGCTCAAGTGGGGATACAGACTTTCAGTTGTTATTCCAGGTTGCTATTTAGTAATTAATATCTCAGTTTGTAGTGCCTGATTTTAGTCTGTCCTCCCACCTAGCTTCTGAGAAGCCTTATTTATAAATTCTCATATTACACATTTTAATTCATTTCTTGAAAACTTTTTCATACATCATATTTATTTCTTGCCAAAGTAGACTAAGAGTCTCCATTATTTGAGCTAGTTCTATTTTCGACTTGCTGGCATGAAAACCTCTGCCTGTACAGTTGACTCATTCAGTAATTGGAGTTGTTACATATTACTGAAGTATTGCTTGCACTTTTTTGATATTACAGTGGTTTAGCCAGGTTGGGATAACCTAGCTTCCACTGCAGTGTTATTATCAATCCTTCAGAAAGTGTGGGTTATTCTACACAGCTCGTTGTTACACTCCTAGTCTCTGTTTCGAGTATTTACGATTTTGATGGATGAATGGTAAATCTTTTTTATGACAAAAACCCCGGTTTAGCCAGGGTTGGAACAACCTGTCTTCCACTGCAGTGTTATGTTATTTCTTCAGAAAGTGTGTGTGTTACTCTACACAGCTCTTTGTTTTACTAGCCTGGTCTCTGTTTTTTGTTTTGTTTTTCTCATTTCTCTTACTGTAAATATCCACTCATTGCTAGTGTTTCTTTCTTCCATTACTGAATAGCCAAGAAGACCTGGCAGTACTGAGCATACAATAAGTATATAAAAGGAAACTGAAGGCAGAAATGAAAGAATGGCTACTATGGTTACAATACGTTCATTCATAGCCAGAAAACGACATGAAATTTGTATAGCAGGTCTTGCAATCTATAAAAGCAGGTAATGAGCGATATCTAAAACTCAAAGCTTTTCCCCCATTACTCACCGATAACCAACATAATGCAAATATATACCTTATTTGACTAGTAGATAACAGCTGATGTTTATAGTTCTGCCAGCTTAGCGTCATATATTTTTTCTTTCCTTCCCGCAATTAATTGCTGAAAATTCATGTTTAAGTTTACATTAATTTCGTGTATTTCAAAATAGTATACAAAATCTTTAATCACAGATACATTATTTTTCGTCTTTGTCTGTATAATTTGGTTAGCTCAAACACTGAGCTACCTGGTGTGTCTACCGAGGGGAATCGAATCCCGGATTTTAACGTTGTACGTCCGTAAACTTATCGTTGACTCACTGGGGAACTATTTTTCGTTTATTAGACTGACAATAAACTTCTCCTGAAAGTACTTTACCTTATTATTGCCGACTCAAGACTCAGTCAAAAAAATTACTTTGACTACAAACCTGTAATTTTTTCCTAGCAAACTTAAAAATAAATAGAAAAAAAAAGGCTACAAATAGGATTTTAGAACACGAGAATTATTTTGCAAATTGAGTTCACCAAAACTGAACCATAATTCCAGGCTTTTTAACTGCATTTGGCGGAAAGGGTATAATAGTCACTTTGAAACCAATATTGGTGTCAGAAAACCTTCATCGTTTTGTAACTGCACATTTGTACCTAAACGTGTAGTAGTCACTATTTTTACTACATATTAATATGAAAACATGTAGCAAACTAATTTCATTACCTACACATTGAATCAAAGCATGTAGTATTTTTTTTTTTTTCATGTAAACTCCCAGTGGAGCATAGGGCCGCAACAACACCTTGCCAACGGAAGGTGTTGTTGCAGTTACTTGTAGCAGGTTGGTTTTTTACGGGGTGGAGTTGCTATGGCCACACCCAACTCTCCCCCTTTCTCATCCTGGACTTGGGACCAGGCAATAGCGGAGGTTGGCATGTTTGGTGTGACGGGGATTCGAACCCGCCGCCCTCAGATTACGAGTCGAGCGGCCTAACCACCTGGCCATGCCGGGCCCAAGCATGTAGTATAGTCGCTTTTAAATGCAACTCAATGCTGTAAGGTATAGTAGTCGCTTCGTTAACTATAGGTTTATCGTTTATATCTGGATAAAAACATTTTACATGTTAAATTCTCAGTTTTCATTCCAAATGTCAAATCCTTATAAAATTTATAAAGTTGAAATAGTTCCTGAACATTTACTTAATATATAATTAATACTTAACTGCACAATGTTACTGGTAATAGCGGGTGGGAGTTTAAAAATCAGTTTATATTATAAGCTGTCGAATTTGAATGCAGTAGACGGTTTACAAGATAGATTCATGCAATACTACGTGAACATGGAATATTTTGAATGATCTGGTTTCTGACCTCAATACTTAATAATGTAGTACACGAGAAAACTTCGGCGATATTTTATATAGAAGTCGTGTCTACATTTGACACTCTTTGGTTATGTTTTACTTTATTTACTGCCTTTTTAGTCCAAATTTTAAACATCTTTGAAATACTTTTATTCACTGTTAATTTTTCCACCAATGAAATGACTACAACTATAATACACGCTGTACTTACATAAGCAAAATGTCTAAGCACAGAAACATTGAGTTACGTTTATATGGATGTCCATGCTTCATCTTAAGGATTGAGTGAGTATCTTCTCTACATGGAGCCTGGTGTCATACATTTAAGCTCGTATTTCGAACGTTTCCAATAAGCGATAATCAACAAACTTAGTTACCCTTCCTTGAGATCGGCGCCACAGGAACGTAGGACCGTCAGAAAGCGGATTAGGCTTACTACCCCGTGGGAGTCTTATTTTATTTCCTTCTAAACAGCTCCAGCTAATAAAGAAATTAGAGGAACTCGTAAAATCGAATCAGGAAGACCCCTTATGTCCAGTCAAATTTTGGACAAAGTACACAACAAAAAGTTCTTGACGTTTATCGTACATGAAATTGGATTCTTACTGAGATCATTTTAAAAACTAGAACACTCACCTGCCGTGCCATGAAGCAATAGAAAAACGTGCCTAATAGTATTTAAAAAAATAATATTTTAGCTAGAACACTCACGATATTTGCCAACAAGATTGATACACACACTGTCTTTGTTTTTAACACAAATACGTTTTAATATACACACAACAATACAATTT
>NW_013665979.1:199145-218737 GCF_000517525.1 Limulus polyphemus | reverse complement strand
CGTAAAATTATTAATGTCCGATGAGAATCCACTGAAGCTAAATAATTTGTAATGTTCGATATTTATAAATATTCCTGATCAAATATCTTAAGTTTTCCAATTGATAAGCGTTATAAAAATCGCAGTTATAGCTCTGGAAGTTTATAGCACACTGATTGTAGCAAACTACAAATAGAATTTTTCTTTCGGCGCCTTGGTTATATTTATAGCCGCGGGAAGGTTTTCTGGAAAATTCAGTCTTACATTACAATACTGAGTCATATTTAAACGTTTACGTATATAGATATATTGTTTATTCCTACTCTCGAGAATCTTCTACAACTTTGGAGAATAGGCGGGAGTTTCGCAATACTTATTTAACACTACAAGCTATGTATCTTTTAAAATAGAAACTTGATGTATTTATTTTAATATGAACGTTGTTTAGATAACAACAAATTCGTTACATTAATAATGAATTCAAGCAAAACTAGACAGCTGAACATCAACAGAAGTTATCTCAGAATAAACATTTAACCTAATTTTGAAGAGTTTAAAGAAATGTTTGAATAATGAAGACAACATACTCCTAAGTCATAATGATAATGATCCTGTTGTAGGTGCTCAGGAAATTAAAGTGCTGTAGTTAAAGTATTATTTCTCAGACGAGCATTTCGACCTGTTCTTTCAAAACATTCTAGTTCAAATGTCCAGAGCACATCCTAGACGCTTTTGTTGGACACCACTTATCTCTCGAAATATTTACGATTCAATTTTTCAAGAGTTCGAGTTAGCTGTATGAAATTTGAAAATGCATGAAATTGACTCAGTTAACAACTACCATATCATAATAAATCTAAAAGAAAACTCCGAGCTTAAAACGAAAGTTATATAAGTTCGACTTAATTAGGTAACATTACTTCCATTAGTTACTATATCCAACACCGTAATATGTTGGCAGTGGTAAATCAATTCATATTAATTTACCTGCTGGAAAAAAAAATTGAACTTGCCAGTGAAACGATACAAAACCATCTTTTGGTCTGTTATTACAATTACATGCACTACACATTAGCATTTTTACATCAGATACAGTCTATAAACCCACATCTTGAAAATTTAAGGACCAAGACAATGGCCAGTTTATAACTTCCGTGAAATGGTCAATATTCAATACAGCTCAATATAGACATCAGTGTAACAAACAAGTTAAAAAAAGTTTGAAAGTAAAAATATTATTACCACCTTTTGAGAAAACAATTTAATGGGCCAAATATAGATGTAAAAACCTGTCGATTTTCAAAATTTAAAGTTATATCATGCACATAAAAAGGAATTTACGTATAAATATAAGCAGTAATGCATGCATGAGGCCTACGTAGTATTGTTAAACTCAAACATGAAAAAGTTTACCATATTTTGTTTTATTTTATTTTCATGTAGCTCTCTGCAATTATTTATTGTAAAGTAGAGTTCAAGTCAGGCCATAAAATAATTCTGTCAAAATAACAATGCTATCTTTTTTCTTTGGGAGAAATCATGTCAGCAAATGTGTTAATTACGATCAAAATACGTCATAATATATTTGCCTATGCACAAACAAAGGAACAGCGAAGAAGAAATTTTGGAACCATACAAACAAACGTAGAAATATTTGAATTCCTACAATATTTTACATACACATTATTATAGATAATTATGGAAACGATGTGAAAAAATTATATAAAAACAAATACTGCTAAGTGAATGCCACCCCTTTTATTGTGTAAAAATTAAATACAACAGAGTAAAGTCACAAGTTCATAATTTACACTGTGGTTGGATGTTATCTAACCAATAAGAAAGTGCCACACCAGTATACAACTTATGAAAATACAGACAGAAGTGTTCTTTTTTTTCACGAAGTACTATAGGTACTATAATAAATTCTTTAATTTCTGAGCACTCAGGTCTTGAAACCCAAATACTTACCACGATGATGATAAATGACTAGAACTTGTAGCTGTGTGAATCTAGTCGTTACTTTCAGAAGTGAAATATCGCATGACAAGCGTGTGGAAATCAAGAATACTCCGTGCTAAGTTTGTGGCAAGACTCCGTGTTTTTGTAGGAGCTGTATTCAAAACTCTGAAGAGTGTACATGAAACTGGCACTGTTAATAATATAAGTGCTCGAGATCGATTACCAGAATTCTTCGAAGACTATATTATGTATCTCACGGGTAGATTATTTACGAAATAAACAACAGTCAAATTCAGGTCTTACCAACAACCTTGCTCTAAACGAAGGTGTTAATGTTACCTCGGGAAGAGTAAAATAAACATTAGCACAAGGTGGTTTCAATAGGCGTGTAAGTGCTCGTAATCAGCTTCTGAAAAGATGATACTAAACATAAAGGTTTAAATGGATATCGAACCACAAACAGTGGAATAAGTATAGCTGCAAATGTGTGTTCTTTACAAATGAATACAAGTTCTAATTATTCAGCAGCAATAACAATCCGCGACGGTCAGTTTGGCTGGGGATTGAAGAATGGTATCATAATCAATGTCAGCAGCAATAACAATCAGTGACGGTCAGTTTGGCTGGGGATTGAAGAATGGTATCATAATCAATGTCAGCAGCAATAACACTCATTGACGGTTAGTTTGGCTGGGGATTGAAGAATGGTATCTTAATCAATGTCAGCAGCAATAACAATCAGTGACGGTCAGTTTGGCTGGGGATTGAAGAATGGTATTATAATCAATGTCAGCAGCAATAACAATCAGTGACGGTCAGTTTGGCTGGCGATTGAAGAATGGTATCATAATCAATGTCAGCAGCAATAACACTCATTGGCGGTTAGTTTGGCAGTCAGTGATCTACACAAAATTAGTGACACCCTGTCTGCTGGCAAGTACAGGCAGATTCTGATCCAACATATCAGAAACACTGAGAAACACGACTCTTAACGCGCAAGACAATTCTACCAAGTATAGCAGATGTGGTGAAACGAAACCTTGAGAGTAAAGACGCCGACGGAACACCCATGACTTTGCCTGGACAAGGTCCCGACGTGGATATTGTTGAGATTATACTGGTTTATGTAAAAACAAGAAAGATCAAGAGGCGACCAAAAATCTTGGATGAACTGTGAGGAGTAATACAGGACATTTGGAAAAATATTCCACAATCGTACATTGATAAAATGTATGACGGCATAGGAATATTGTGTGATGTTTATGTGTTTGTTTTGCAGCAAAGTCACATTGGGCTATCTGCTATGTCCACTGAGAAGAATCGAGCCACAAATTTTAGCGCTGTAAGTCCTTAAACTTACCGCTGTCCCATCGGAAGACATTGTTTAATGATCTGCACTGTACACTTTGCTTTTATTTTATATTCCCTGTGAAATATTTTTGTAACCTAAATAAATTCACCATCTAGAGCCATAACTAGTTGCTTATGACTCCTGTACGTGTATTGATTGTGTGACTCCATAACTATTTCAATTGCTGTATTTCAACAATAAATTCTAATGCTGTTTATTAAAGAAAAATACATATTACTATTTTGTTTAACAAATTCACCTGCGCTCGAACTAAATAGTTCGCTTGTTTGTTTTCCGGCCATCTATTAACAAAATAATAATGTCTTTTTTTAATCACCAGAGTTTCCAAAGCTTCCCACCAGAGTGTTAAGAAAATTAAGGGCTTACTTGTTTGCTTGTTATTAAACACAAAGCTACACAATACGATGTCTCTGCTGTGCCCCCCCCCCCACGGGTGTCATGAAAATCGATTTTTAGTATCGTAAGACCTCAGAGTTACCGCTGAGCCATGGGGAAAGGAGGGGGGCTTATTAACCAATGTATTGCGGTTTAAATGGGTATACTTTATTTAGCTCGAGAACCCAAATGTTTTATTTTTGTTAGTTCTATATCATTAGCTTTGTTGGTCGTTGCTAAGACCAAAGTGGTATTACGTGCTGAGTTAGTATGTTTGTTTGTAATTAAGTACAATGGTTTATCTGTCCTATGCCCACGTCAGGTATTGAAACCCGGTTTCTAACGTTATAAGTCCGCAGGCTTTCCGTGTTGGGGATAATAAACCAACGCTGTCTATTGTACCACATGTTTATGTTATAAAAAGTCCTTTTTGTCAGTTAAAGAAGGTTTAGGCGCTATGAAATATAAAAACTTTGAACTAGGTTCATTGTACGCGAGTAAATATTTCTCTCGTCATGTCAGTTGTGTATCAAAATAAATCTTGAATCTATCAGGTTTTCACTTAGCTTTGAAAACAAACTAGTTTTGAAAGCGTGCCTGAGGGTAGAGTATCTGAAAATTTTGTGGAATTCGATATTCTTCGCTCTAGTAACAAAAGTTTAACTGATCTTCTCGAGCTTACAAACATTGCTAGCTCTTTCTCATAACTTATCAGCTATCATGAAGCTAGGCTATTCAAAGTATATCAGTTCTCGATCAGTATTATCGTGATCAGAATGTGAAGTTCTCTTCAACAGCTAATCTGCGGTAAAATTTTTTCTAGAGATCACATCATCACCCAGAGACGATCTTTTTCTTATGCTATTCAATCTCACGTTATTCCCGAAAGCTGAGAACATTTTCTTAGCTTCTCTGGCTATTTTAACTTTATTTATTTTTTCATTTAGAAATGAAAAGTAGAAAAATACAAATTACGAGCGTTGTCATACAATTTCTATGATAAACATCATAGCATTATAAAAAGTAATAAACTGACTGACTTCAGCATATAAATAAGAATTAATATGCTCCCTCAAATGATTTAAACAGAAATTGTACTCATTATGTAATTTTTGTGTAAAAAAAATTTGATTTTCTAAATTTTCCATGCAGACTAGGCGTCTCTGCTGGAGGTTGATAGTTCCACAACTTGATCCTATAGAGAAGCCACAGGACGTCACAGAATTTATGGTCTCACATTATTCGTTTTCTGTACCCATTAACCATTAGTAGATGAATAGAAAGCTGGAATAGTGTAAGCTCTATGTGAGAAAGTTTATTTTTCTTACTTGTCTTTTGACATAGATCCAATACTGAAATTCTTTTGATCCTCGCCTGTTAGAATAGCTAAATTTTGATCAACATTGTATCTGTTCCTTTAAAGTGGCGAATTTTTATTTGCATCGAAAATACGACTACCTATTAATAATAATATCCTGAAGGCTCATATTTCCTTACTTAGTCTGAAAAATAAATTATACAATCAATTTTTAAGCCAACTTTTTATCGTCATTTATAACAAAGTTTCATCATAACACGTAGCTAAGATAAAGTTTTGTCATAACACGTATTTCAATCAAAGTTTTGCAATAACGCATAGTTATATCAGAGTTTCATCAACGTCTTTTATCATGACATAAAATTCAAATAATTCCTACGTGTTATGATGAAACTTTAATTTAATTACCTATTATGGTCAACGTTGGTTTAACTGTAAGTCATTTTGAAACACAGGTTTCATTACGCATTATGTTAAAACGTTGATATAAGTGCATTTTATTGTGAAACGTTTATTTAATCACGTGTTATTATAACATGTTGTTTTAACTCAAACCTAAGGTTTTACATGTATTACACTGCCTGTCAGTGAAATAAAAACACTTGTAGCACTCTACAATTTTACCGATACTGATTGAAACTCTCATTTTAAATAGAGCATTAAGTTTTTATGTGAATCTATTCGCACGTAAAACAAAGACTTTGTAAAGCATAAAAGGTTGTGTGTAATAAAAGGTCATATAATACTTAATTAACTCATGTATTCTATTATGGAATCGTAACTATATGTGTTATTGTATTGGAGAACAGCAGCATAATAGGTCAATTTCCGCTCCTTTACTGAAAAATACCTCTTTTCATTTTAAACTCAAAACATTACATTTATTTCTTGAACATAACAGCCATAGTCAAATAATACAAGTTATGTTTTTCATGAAATATTATAGGCTACATCCTATCGTACATCGTCTACACATTGCAACTACTTTAGCAATAAAACCCAATAGTAAGTCTCTAAAATTCACGTTTAGCAGAATGATGGTTATTGGCGCTCAAATAATGATAATCAAATACAGAATTTACTGATCATGTTTGTATTTTTAATTATATAGTGAGAATTCCAAAGTTAATTCAGAACTTTTCGAATAAAAATTATATATGGTGAGGTTGGATCCGTTATTTTTGAGGGAGAGAAATATCCTTAAATTATTAAAGCAACCAACCTCTCACCGAGTACATGAAACACTCACCAAGTTACGTCTCACACGCTTGAGTGGTTACAAAATGGCTATAATGTTTACATTACCAATAACTCGCATGGAATATCTTGAAAGTAGTACAAGGCATGTCTGTTTGTTTAATATCGATTCTTGAAGACTGACAGAGAAAGAAAATCAAATCATTTGTCGAGAAACAGGGATAAAAAAGAACAGCTTGAAATTTATCTTTATTTGTTCAACGAGGAATTTAGAGAATATAAAAACTTTGACAAAGAATGTTTCTTATAGAGAGATATGCTGTTACAACATTGAAACAACAAAGTGTAGTGTTTCTTATAGATAGACATTCTGTCACAACATTGAAACAACAAAGTGCAGTGTTTCTTATTGAAAAACTAATTGTAGTGTTTCTTATAGAGAAATATGCTGTCACAACATTACAACAACAAAATGTAGTGTTTCTTATAGAGTGACATGCTGTCACAACATTAGAACAACAAAATGTTGTGTTTCTTATAGAGAGACATGTCACAACACTGAAACAACAAAGTAGCGTTTTTTTATAGATAGACATGCTGTCACAACATTAGAACAACAAAATGTTGTGTTTCTTATAGAGAGACATGTCACAACACTGAAACAACAAAGTAGCGTTTTTTTATAGATAGACATGCTGTCACAACATTAGAACAACAAAATGTTGTGTTTCTTATAGAGAGACATGTCACAACACTGAAACAACAAAGTAGCGTTTTTTTATAGATAGACATGCTGTCACAACATTACAACAACAAAGTGTAGTGTTTCTTATAGTCATACATGCTGCCACTAACATTACAACAACAAAGTGTAGTGTTTCTTATAGACAGACATGCTGCCACAACAATGAAACAACAAAGTGTAGTGTTTCGTATAGACAGACATGCTGCCACAACAATGAAACAACAAAGTGTAGTGTTTCGTATAGACAGTCATGTTTAACGCCACTGAAACAACAAAGTGACGGTAGGCATGTTGTCACATCATTAAAACTACTTAATGTAGCCTTACTATAGATAGGCATGCTATCACAGCATGGAAACTATAAGGTTAGTTTTTCTGATAGGCACATTGCCACAGTACTGAAAATAGTTAAGACACATGTTCACGTCATGGCAGCTGTAAAATCAAATGTTTCTTAAAGTCACACATCCACACTATGGCAGTTATATAAAGTGAAGAAGGCCTGAGCACAGAAGCCGAAACGTGTATGGCAAAGATACAAAGCAAACTACTACCGTCCCTAGTTCTGAATTGACCACATGGAAGGCAGCTAGCTATATACCGCGAACTCTTGGGGCTAATGTTTTACGAACTAACAGTGGGATTGACCAGCACATTATAAAGCACCCACGGCTAAAAGGACGATCATGTTTTGTGTCGGGTTTTAATCTCACGACTCACAGATTGTGAATTGAGCACCTTAGCCAATAAGCAGTGTGGCATTTTCAGGCAAAACTAATTTCCCGGCAAGTATCAAACAGCAGATTAGATCAGAAATCAAGGGAAGTGTTCTGTAGTAGATAACTTAACCGAGCCCTGTTAGTGTGTTTGAAATAATGAGTCTGAAAAAAAGTTGGTAATAGTAAGAAAAAAAAATCCTTATTATCCGACAGACACAAAGAAAATATACTTACACACACGAAAGGAGAGTCACTTCTGTTAAGCTGTGCTTAGTTTTACAGCTTTCCATCTTTCAAGATAGACTTCCGCCGAACTAAACACGGTGATCTTAAAAGTAAGTCTTCACTCGGCCGTCTCTTAATAGAACTGGTAAACTCGCTTTACTTGTCCAGTTGATAAAGTAATTTCGTGTCGTCTATTACTTCACAGTATTGGTCGGCTGTTGCATCAGTAAACGTGATAATAGGATAATACCATGCTAATGCTTTAACCTCGGTGCTGTACATGTTACTGCAATATCCTTGTGGGCAGAATAAACACGCCATCTGTAGAGAGAACAAAGAAATGAAGCTACTAGATTTTACTAGAACAATGGTAAACTTAAGGACTTTCTGGGCCGCTTATTGCCATTATTACAGCACGGAAACTAAATAACTGAATTTTCATTTTCATTTCTACAACACTAAATAAGCTAGAAAACGCATGATAAACTCGAATGTCACATCAGTTTCGCTATGTTTGCTGTACATTCTATTATTTTTTATCTAATAATCCAAATGAAAAATCATTGCAAAACTTATTACACTATCAATTGTTCCTGCCGTCTCAGCGATAAGTTGGGGGATTTATAACTCTACAATCCGTGATTCGATACCTGTGATGGACACAGATAGTCAACTGTACGGAAGTTTTAACCCCCTGAACATGCAACATGCTGAACTGTACGGAAGTTTTAACCCCCTGAACATGCAACATGCTGATAATAAATGGAAATGTGTAATCTAGGTTTTAATAAACCGACATTTTCTTCTACGGATAGCCCATTGTGTAGCTTTGTGCTTAACTTCAAACAATTAGAAGACCAAGGGTCTTGGATGCCGTGAAAAACGTTTTTTTTTGTAATGATGGTTTGAGATAGCCTTTTAACAAGCTCTTAATTTATTGATTATAGATACATATGACAAATCTGTGGAAGATACATAAAAATCATCAATACCTAGGATAAAAAAATATTTTATTTTGTCGAAGCTTCGGGCTTAAGTTGTTCGTTGTCTTAATTTGCTCTTTGTTTTTTAATAATGGTTTACGTAACATTTATTGGATTAATTTTGTGTTTTTTTTATTGAAATCATTATATTTAGGTACAATAAAAAGTATTGGTTAAAAATACATATTTTGTTATTAAAATAATACTTACAAAAATGAAATATACTATTTCCAAAGATTGAAAGTAAAAACTCACTTGCCAGTTTTCAAGAACAATTATAAAAAAACTCTGCCGACCACGGGTATCGAAACTCCGTTTCTAGCGTTGTAAGTCTGCAGACATATCGCTGTGCCACTGGGGGGCTGGTCTTCTAATAATTTTGCATGGCAATGTATACTACTGAAATAACAATCTGATGAACGCATTTCCGAGAATTTCTTTAAAAGGTGTTTTCAGTGAATATTTGAAGAGTATGACTTTTTTTATCTTGTAAAACTAATGATAGTAATACAAATCACAGTAGACAGCAAAATTGTTTTATCATTCTTCTTAATCACTCTATTATATACCTCAGACTAGAGGTAGGTATACTTATCATTATAAGTTTGTCACATGTCAACACAAAGATAACCGTTTTGTTCAATACTAAATTAATCAGTTATAACAGACATGTTAGCAGACAGAATTATCTTTCAAATGCTAATCTATATGTAGCAAACGTTTAATGCTGCGATTGTAAACACTCAAAAGCCAGCAAAGCAGTGGAACCAACAGGTTTATTGATAATGAGAAAAATCACGCTAGACTATAGTTTTTTCACGTTCCTCTTAATTAGTCTATTACGGATCTTAAATTAGAAACTTTTTTCTGTCTACATGTCCAACCCAGCCTACATGTCCAGCCCAGCCTACAAGCTCCGGTGTTAAATGAAAAGCCTCTTAGGCATTGATCTGAGGTTGGACTAAAGAGTAGATTTCAAATATGGTCGAGCGTGGCTCAATAGTTAGTGTGCTGGACCTTGGATCTGCTGTTCTCACGTTGGCATCCCGTTACCATAAGAATAAAATCAGGTTCTGCACTTTGGGACCGTAGGTGCGTTATATGGATGACGGTGAAATCCCTCTAGTCGGTGAGATGCGTTATATGGATGACGGTGAAATCCCTCTAGTCGATGAGATGCGTAAAATGGATGACGGTAAAATCCCTCTAGTCGGTGAGACAATAGCAGCCCAAGAATTGGCGGTGGGTGTTGCTGACTTGCTTACTTTCCTCTAGTCCATCAATTCGACATTAAGAACGATTAGCGCAGGTAGCCATAGAATAGATTTTTACGAATATCCGCAAACAAACAAATGAAGTGTGGTTTTTATTACTATCACTTAGCCTTTTAAATACATTACTTCGCCAATTTATAACGTTTAAAACTGTAACTTCATTGTCGATCTTTCTAGAGATCAACTTTTTAAAAGGAAAAGTTGTCATGGTTTGATTTATTCGGTGCTGATCGGAAACCATTGTTTAAATGATTATCTTGTTTTATAGAAAAATCATTGTTTTCACAGACCCCCCTCTCATTAACCTAACAATAATAATGTTCATGTAATATGCTTTTCACGGAAACCATTGTACGTATACTTTATAATTTTTTTCTCTCATCAACAAAATTAGTAATTTCGCTGAGAGAGAAGCGTGAAATCCAGTCTAATTCGTTATCTGTCACTAAGTTACTTGTGTTACATATAAATCGTTACACAGATATTTATTGGCGTTATTTTAATTACACAATGTTACTTGGAAACCGTAATTGTTACTACCTTTGTTTTTATCGTTTTTGTACTACATATTTCCTGAGTATTATTTTATTTACGGTACATTTTAACTGTAGTCAATAATAGTTAATAGTGTAAAATTCGTAACTCGTAAGTTACTTGAATCCTTGGGTTAGCAAAGTATTTATATTGTATTTCTTACATAGAAATAACTATTATTTGTACTTTCATGTCATCTGTTGCACGAAACTACAACTGATAGGAATCTACTTTGTGTGCTAACCATGTACCTGCTTAGACTTTAGTTTTATCTTGTACATTACATATATGTTGTTATTGTCTTTATGCCGTATGTTACATTGAAATCAATAGCAGTTGCTCATGCAGTGTGTAGTTTCATCCATTAGCATTTATTTTTGGGGGGACACGACCTCACCAAAGTAAAGCCTATGAGCATGGAGTACATGTCACTCTTCTAAATATTTATTAACACAACGATCTCATCGACCTCTGTGAAGAGTCAAGTATAGGGAGTACATTATGGTTAACAATCTAATTATTATGTTAAAGTTTCCCTAACTACGTTATTCACTTAATTTTTGTTATTTTAACTTAAATTCGGAAGTTGCGGATAACATCTGTGATAACCTGTTTCGCTCAAAAGCAAAAAGTAAAACTCGTTTATATTGACAGTGACGTTCTATTGTTCTCCCAATACATGATGTTCTTGTAATTTTGTTTTGTTTTTGCGATTTTAATTTATGTTAAGTTACTTTATTATTTAATTTATGTTAACATAACTGTAAGGAGTGGTCTTGGTTATAATTATATTCAAGATGATATTTTTTAATATGGATAAAGAAAGTGAAAGAAGTACCCCCACCCTAAATTCCATCAAGATGCGTATTGTAAGAAAACTACACCTGGTAATGTGTATCAATCATGCCTTCCAAAGATACTAAAATAGTATATTTTTATCTTTTTCCACATATGGCATATGTTTCATGGAAACCATTCTAAATAAAGTCCCTGTCCTTTGTGATAACTAAATATCATTGCTGGTTCTGTATTTATATCGTTACTGTTATAACTTTAATGAAATAAACTATATATCTGCTGGTGTGTTTGTTTGCTAGATAGATGTTTAAAAAGCCTTTTAACAACTTGTACAAAACAGAATATCCAAAGCCCAGTTCATTAAGTTTAGCGTATCTACACTCTAGACCATTGTTAAAGTATAATAGTCATTATTAGGACAGTTTAGAATAGGTGTGACAAGAGTTTCGAGAACTTCAATGATACAGCTAGAGTAATTAATGAATTTGTTTTGATTTTTATAACTCACGTGCTCGTTAATTTTGCAGAGGGTTTGTTTAACTTTGTCACGTCTAATATTTAAAGATTATAGTTACAATACATTTAACTTGCCATTTAGAATTAATGTGCATTTCAAATAATGTACCAGCTCTTCCAAAGATACGAAAAAAGAAAGCGCTTACTTCAGAAGTTGCTCAATAGATTCAGAAAACACCCGCTAAAGCACAAATCCGTGACAAGCATATCAAAGGATGACGAGTTATGAAAAGAACGCATTATTGATTTCTTCTTCATCCAATTTTACGTTATCAAACTATGAGATTAAATGCGCTGGACCAACATGTAACTGTCAAGAACACTACTCTGGGAAAACAAATGTTACAGATTCAGCTATTAGAATTAGCGCCAACACAGCCAATCCGAATAGCCATTCATTTATTAAGCTGCTTGAATAATCTTAGAGATGTTTGTTGTTAGTATTATTGAATCTTTGGTATATAAATCGGTCGAAGTTTATCTTTTTGTTCTTGTCGTCAGTGTTTAAACTAACAAAAGCCAATACTTCAGATAGCAGATTTTAGATTTTAAAGCATTTTGTTATCGTTTAAATCGTTTGTTCATTAAAATGTGTTAGCTAGAAACAGTCTGTCCAACATCTGACACGGTTTAAGAAAACTGTTGAACTTACAAAAAAGCAAAACCTTTGTCAAAGCGTAACAAAATCAATTAAATAATATTATATCAACTTTGACTGGAAGTAAATGAACGAAGTGTCTCACAGTGAATAGCACCACAAATATAATACAAAATCTGAAGCCACTTTAGGCCTTGTAACACTCTATGCTCATCATAAAAATCAACAAGTTTAATCATAAAAAATACAGCTGGCTACATCTAATTATGATAATAAAAGCAAAAAACGGTTGCAAAATCTGTAATTGCGATAGAGAACTGCATTAATATTTACAAAGTATCGTATTCTTAAAATATTTTAAAATACACCTACACATCTTCGTACTGAAAACCAACCAATAAACTTGTTTGTAACAAATGATAAAATATTTTAATTCTGGTGAAACTAAATGCATATCAACAAATTGGTTTCGTAAGATAGCCTTTTAAACCTATTATCAAAGAAATTTAGAACATGTAATGCTTCATCTAAATCAAAGAATTAGCATCATATGACACCTATTATACCAGCCAGACTAAATCACGTGGTATATAAACTAAACCAAAGCACTAGTTGCTATTATGTGACACAAGAATTATATCAACCAATCTCAATCGCTTGGTGCCTAAACTTAACCAAAGAATTAGTTGGTATTATGCGACATACCAATAACGTCAACTAATTTTAACCAAATAGTTAAACACAGACATTGTTCACGACATCAAGGCCTCTAAAATATACACAAAAATTATTTTCTATCCCGTTGTTATGCCAGAAAGCTACTGTTCTCCGGTCAGATAGCAGTCAATCAACAAATTTACATCAGCTATTATCTAATGAGATAGCAGTCAATCAACAAATGTATATCAACAAGCACTCCAACAAGATTGATAAACTAATTACAAACAAGTGAAACTACAACGAGACTTACTTTACTTCAAGTGGTCTTTCATAAGGACTAATAACTATCTTACAATAAATAACTTTGTAAGTTCATAACGAGATATTCCGTTGTCAGCATTCTCCTCTGGATCTTGAGCGTTTTTAACATCACAGCCACATGTTACATAATTTACATGATTTCTAAAACATGCCATTTCTTAGTTATAGTTTAGACATCAGTAAAGTAAATGTGGATGATTTTAACAAAACTCCTCACACTGTTTTTAATCATTCGCAATGGTTTGAAATACAGTGTCATAGGCATACGTAAATATGCTAAATTCATAATCCTGTCATTGTACCTGTATAAAGTGTTTGTACTACATTGCATATTCATGTCGTAAATATATGTTTATGTACACTGAGGCGGGTGTTCCTTCCAACGAGATCTTATTGCACTCATTTATTATCACATGAGAACAGTACGTATGGACAACAGCGACTATCACAGCTCACTGCTTTATATCAGATAGTGATATAGTCTCTATGAATAATGACTGTTTTTTATATAAAACTCTTTCTTGAATGGAAAGGGAAATCGTTTACTTAATTATCTAGCAGTAAAAAGGACGCCATTTCCCTAGAGCCAGCTCGTTATTAGGTTCGTTCAAAACGATTCTGTCAGTAAATACAGGCCTAAATAGAAAATATGAGCCTGAACTACTTCAACAGTTTTGGTCAACAACCTGCTGTAATTACTCGACGTGGTAGAACTATATTCTGTAAACAACAACGCGGAAGTGAGTGCTGATCTATGGCTGTCATATTACTTGTCACTTTAAGAGTCCATCGCACATAAGTACACCTATAAAATATGAAATTTTCAATGTGATTCATCGAGAAACTTCTAGTTCTAAGTTTTGCTCTTACTAACCATATCAAATTTTTGGTAGCATTTCCTAAAACGAAAATCGAAATTTGGGATATAAAGACATGATAAATGTGGAAGTTTATCTTTTTTTTTATCTTTTCCCCATAAAGTTCATGTCAGTGCCACTTAAGAGATCCTATACCAGATTGAGGATTGTGGCAATATGAATCGTGTCCTGGACTATAAGAACACCACGTTATAAGTTCATGAAAAAAAAATCTGCGAACTTACAAAGCTAGAAACCTGGTTTCGATACCCGTCGTGGGCATAGCACAGATAGCCCATTGTGTAGCTTTGTGCTTAACTTCAAACAAACAAACCATGAAAAAAAAAACGTTCAAAGACGAAATCAAGCTAAGGTTGCATTTCTTCTTAAAGAAATATAAAACACAATCGGGCAAGGGATATTGTTTTCAATGTTAGATATGATATCTGTCGACAATCATGCAAGAGATATGTTTTTAATTCTGGATACCGTGGACTTCCTACCTTCAGAAGTGCTATGTAGTTAATCCAGATTTTCGATTATATACTTTCTGCTCTGTTATGGCGGCTACACATGATCTAGAAAAGTTCGTTAATTTTATGCAGGAAAATTCCAGCATGGTATCAGGTATTCGGATATAGCTGGCTTATGTTGAGACCTTCTTTATTAGGCAACTATGAAGTTAAACCAAGGGAAAGACAGTCGACCAATACTCTCCAAGAGCAGGGGTCACGAAGTAATGCAAAGAAAGCTAGATCAAGTGGGTTTCGAGGTGGGGAAGAAAACAGAGAAACAGATGAAAACAGGAAGAGTTTGTTTTTTTCGCCATACGATCGAGAAAGAAGACTTATTTTCGTGATCCACTTGTGTAATCTAACAGAGTCCATCTTGACACAGATAAAGCTACAGGATTAAACACTTTCTAGCTGGAAAGGACTGTCCCTATGCTGTGATAGGTACGCGCTCAGTTTTCAGCATTTTTGTGCTTATATTAAATAAAGGCTTTGTTCATTTCACTTGAAGTGTATGAAATATTTTATTCTCTGTTCTTTTCACACTCGTCGAATACTCTCTCTCTCTCACGGAATGTTTACGTGTCGAACCTACTGTTATTCGTGGTATTTCTATCGTAAAAACTTGTAGGGAACTCAATTTAAGCTGAGAATACCACATGAAAGAGAGAAAGAAGAAACTTGGGTGCTTTGATAGCTTTATCAGAATCACTGAAACTAGTAGAGAGGCTAGATGTGGCACTGGCGAAAAACTTCCGCTAATTAGTGCTGTTGAGATAGCGAGCATTCACAGATCAAAACTGTAAAATAGGGGCAAGTGAGCCTTTCCAAGCCTAAAGGTACCCCACGAATTGTGAAAAACCACGGTGCCAAGTAAAGTTGAATGAAGCGTTGTTGGAAACAGCTCGCCATCCTACTAACCTGAACCAGAAATTTCATCAGCCCGTTCATACCACATCAATGGTAACTCGGCCCGGCTTTGGTAGAGAACCAAACAAGGGGAAGGTTGTGGCAAGCACCACAGGTCCCTGTAAATGAGACCAAACAGAAAAACGCCCTCAACGTTCTGAGGTGCGGCAAGAAAAGATCTGGACCAGGTAAGTCTCAGTCTGGAATGGATGGAGTCAGGCTTAGATGATCCAGTTCCCTATGCCATCGACCACCTAGGCAACGAGCAAAATAAAGAGAAATAGTCGTCATTGAACTTCTTTGTCGATTCGTCGTTGTGGAAAATGGAGAAATCTGCAGAGATGAGTTTGAGGCTCGAATAAATATCACTAATAAGAGATTGGCCGCCTATGCGGACGACTTGCGCCGTTTGCATGGTAAGGCATATCCTCCACAGATCCGGAGGACATATTAGAAGATATGCTCACCGAGGAACTGCCAAATGAACCGATGGGTCATCGCCTGGGGGGAGGGGAGGATATTTTTACTCTCACTGAAGCCGTGTCCTTCGCGACACTCTTCAAATTGGTAGCTTCAAGCTAACTATCGGAGAAAAGAAAGCTTGCAGGAGTAGTTGCTGTGGCGACTTTACCACCGAAAGGTGTGAAAGAAGTACCACCAACACAGTGGAATAAATCCAGTAGAGGGGATGCTAATGAACTACCTTCTCTGGAAAAAAAACTGTGACACACACACTAGCCTGCAGTGAGTGGGCGAGGCTATGCAGGCCCTACCACGGAGTACACACGCCTCAAGTCCAATCAACAGTATACCCACCACAGTTAAAACTGATACCTCCATCTATACGTCATTCAGAGCAAGAAGAACAAAGTGTCTGCTTCACTTGTGGAACTGTGGGACATTGGCAGAGGAACTGTCTGTATCTTGTGGTACTACAAAGATGGCAGAGTGGCCAGTTTTCACCAGGCACTCAACAGGCCCCTGCAAACTTACAACATCAGTACTTTCCTGAGGCACAAGCTAGACAACATTATTGATATCGCCCGTCATATCAGCAGGTACAAGAAGACCAGTGGCGAGAGGTGAATCCTGTGATCAATGATCTGGAAAACTAAAGGAGCCAAAGTCGGGATTGGCCAGTGGTCAGCTAGCACCGAGAAGTCTAATGATCAGCTCAGTTTTATAAGGGCTGTATGGAGCCTGGTATGTGCTGATAGCCCCCCAGTGGCACAGCGGTATGTCTGCAGATTTACAACGCTAGAATCCGTTTCGATACTCGTGGTGGGCAGAGCACAGATAGCCCATTGTGTAGCTTTGTGCCTAATTACAAACAAACAAACAAACAAAATGTGCTGATAAAAGGGCAAGAAGTTGAGTTCCTAGTGGACACAGGAGCAATGAGGACCCTGGTGGATTCTACAACCTTCCAAGCCCTTAAAGTAAAGTAAAACCATCACTAAGGCTAGTGAACACAGACATCATTCTGGCAAATGGCGACAAACTGAATGAAGATGCTGTGGAGTTTGTCAGTCAGTTTTACTTGTACCACAGGTAAACTAATGCTTTAGGGCAACGACATCGAGTGCTACCCTGATCGAGGACTGAAACAATGGGCAACACGAATGTATGTGGCTGTCACGATATAAAAGACTATTATTCATTTGTTGTGTTGTATGATTATAGTTATATAATTTCGTTTGTTTTTCTAATTTTGATGTTGTGTTTTGCATTTGTGACTCGTTGTTGTCGAGAGTATAGAGCGACACGACACGTGGGAATTGAAAGTGAAAGGGTGGTGACGAACCCAAGATGAAACGAGGGATATAAAATGTACCAGCATAGCATGGAGAATCAGAAGGTCGAAGAAAAGCTACGGACAAGACAAGGTTTATGACCGTGATGATGCATTTGTTCAGAATATATATATATTGATTTGAAACAATTGTAGGTTGTGGGTTCATTCATCGTTAGCTCTTACTGTCAACAAGTCACTAGACACCTATTGTACAAGAATCCACAAAAGCAAAACGTGACAAATTTGCGTCCGCGATGGGATCATACAGTGGTAAACGGCGGTAAAAGAAAACGTGTACGACAGCAAAAAACAAGGAGGCCTTCTATGCACAACTGTAGTAATATTGCGTATAGTGTGGAGATTACAATCACGGTATAGAAAAATGTCAACTGTTAATAAATTGATAGAAATTGGAGAACGTCTTGGGTTAAAAGATGGTGAACTACGAGAGTTCGTCAATCAATAACAAGAGCTCGAAAGAGAGAAGAACGGCAACACAAAACAACTTGAGAAAGGAGAAAGATTGAAGGAAAGAGAAAAACATGAGAGAAAGGAAAGATGGGAAATGGAAAAAGAGAGAATACAAATTGAAAAAATAGAGAGATAGAAGAGACTAGAAATATAGAAAATAAGATCACAAACTGAGATTGCAAAACTCTCCCAACCGAAAGACAACGGACCACAAAATGACAAGGGAGTCGGGGCCAGCCTACCCAAGCTACCCAAATTGGATGAACATCAAAATAACCTGGATGCTTTCCCAGAGAGATATGAAAGATTTGTCTAAAGTCAGAACTGGGACAAAGGCGACTGGGCAGTGTGTCTCAGCCCACTTTTCACAGGAAAAGGCCTCCAAATATATGCAGGAATGACGTCAGAAGATACCATGGATTATAACAAATTAAAAGTGGCTTTACTGAAACAATGTGAACTTACTGAAGAAGGTTTTCATCGGCTTAAACGACATGTCACTGTTCTTAAAGGAGAGAGCACCAAAAGATGTAGACAAGATGATCAAGCTGGCAGAACAGTATATGGAAGCCCATGGAGGTAGTATAACTGGCAAGTCCAAGAATGTCCAGTTAAATGTGAAACCAGTAATGGCTGACCAGAAGCAGGAGTTTACCAAAGGTGACAGGAGGCTAATAGACAGAATGGAGAAAACAGTGTAAAAGTGTTCCAGGAAACCCTTAATTGTAATATACCCCTGAACTTACGAATATACATAATAATAATGGCGTTGACAGTAGTGGTTCTATGAACCTTCTGACCATGTCGTGTAGCAATAGGTAAGATTCTGACCGTAAACATGTTCTGAATGAATGAAGTTATAAAAACTTAACCAAGAATGTCCAGTAGTAACAATATGTCGAAGGCTAAAACAAAGATATGTTATAATTCAGCTGAAACAGTATGGATGTCTAGAATAGATATTACTGACTGTCTGGAATAGACTAGCATCTTTCGTCAGCTAAATAAAGAGAAAAAATATAAAAAAATATTGCAGAAATAAATAACTTTAAACCTAAGACTAGTAGAAGAAACTTAAAATACAAACCTTTAAATAAAGCGATATAATGATCTTTAATAACAACAACAACTGAATGTTTATTGTAAAACATGGCAAATTTTGTTTCAATTATAATAAAAAATTAAAAACAACGTTTTATATTTACACAATAAAAACTTTATTGAGGCCCGTACGGCTTCCACTTTAAAATAGCTCTCTACACGTATATGTTTCGACGTGATCTACGTCATCCTCAGGAGTAACTTACAAGACTATTTTGTACTTTACCCTTGTCGCATTACTTCATTGTTATTTACATATTTCCTTGGTGTAATTAAAAAAACATATATAATATATCTCGCCATATATCAACGCATTGAATTGCTGGTCCTTCGTACTTGTTTTTCGTACTTCAATACTTGTTTTTGTTTTT
>NW_013665979.1:195455-198102 GCF_000517525.1 Limulus polyphemus | reverse complement strand
TTTCTTTTTTTTCCAAAACAGATTTTAATGTGGTATTTTTAACTGAATTTGAATTTTTATTAAACTTCTCAAATGCTTTGTCTACTATATTTGGATCAGATTCTCTATCATTAGATATATACTTAATTAATAACAATTCGTTATTTAAATCTTCCTGTCTTGAACATATTTTTAAAGCTCTATAAACATATGTATAAAATGCTGATATTTTTGGGGTTTTTATATGACATGATTCTTTGTGTGGCAGCATAAGAACAGCAAAAGGTTTTCTATAAACTGATGTTTCTAAGTTACCTTCTGCTTCTTTCCTAACTAATACGTCTAAGAAATTAATGCTATTATTACCTCCAATTTCACACGTGAATTGAAAGAGAAATTATAACAAATATTGAAACTGAGTTAAGTAAAATAAGAAGCCCTAATGACGTAAAGACTCGTCAGAATAGAATGTTATAAAATTGTAAAAAAAATTCAAACCGTACTATAATAAACGAAATGTTGATTGTAAAATCAATAAAAGAAGATACTAATATAATCGTTTGTAAAGCAGATAAAGGGGGACAAAGCGTAATACTTAACAAAAGTGATTATTGCACCAAGGTTTTACGTATTACCATAGTATCTAATATAGATTCATCATCTTATGAAATAGCAAAATTTAAAACACGTAAATATTCTTTTTTGAGAAATAAGAACACACATATATCGTTGTTTACTAAAACACCATTAGATGACGCGATTAGATGTTCTGAGAATAAATTAATAGAAAACAGAGTACCAGCAGTTGAAATTATAGATATATTGAAATTAACAAGAGTATGTGTAGATAATCCATTTTTCCAGGTTAATCAAAATTTTTATAAACAGAAAGAGGGTTTATCTATGGGATCCCCCTTGTCACCGTTGTTATGTGACCTTTATATGGATAGTTTTGAAAATAAAGCTTTAAATAACGCTAAATTTAAGCCAGAAGTTTGGATAAGATATGTAGAGGACACATTCGTGGTGTGGCGACATGGCAACAGCAAACTACAAGAATTTTTTAGTTATTTAAATAGTAAAGAACCAGCAACTTACTATAATTTGTTAACCTACATGCAAAACCTAAGCCTTTTTCTAACACTTCCTGTTGTTTAGTATTTAACGTTTCATTCGAATTATTAACTATTTTAGGATTCTCTAAAATATTATATTTTTCTGGTAATGTTCTTAACTTACTTTGATTTTCTTTTACTTTTTCTATTAACTTATTAAATTTATGATCTAATTTTAATCTTATATTCATCTATGTCTTTCTTCGTACGAATCAAATAGAAAATGTAACCAGTTTTGTTCATTTTCTTTTGCTGCCACCAAATGTAATTGATACACTTTGTATTCTAGGTCTGCTATGAAACTTCTTTTTTGTTGTATCGTAATCCTCAATATCTGTTGCTTAATCTTGTTTAAACAGTGGTGGATTTTCTTTCCTGTTACTTTTTTACTTGTATAAACTTTGGATTGGTGTTATTTCTTTTGCATTTCACCAAAACATTTAATTGGAGTATCTTCCTTTTCAACTTACTCCTCTGTCTTACAAATGTTTTCGTTGTAAATCTTGTTGCAGTTTTTTCCATATTATTTTCCTCAAAGGCAGGTGGTATTCCAGGCCTACTATACAATTTCTTTTTGGTGTATTGTAATCTACTACAGATGTAGTAGATATCGAAGTTTTATATCATTAAATATTAGAGAAACATTAGAAATACTGAAATATAAAAAACAAAAACAAGTATTGAATAGAGACGAAGGACCAGCAAGTCAATACGTTGATGTATATGGCGAGATATATTATATATATATATTTAATTACACCAAGGAAATGTGTAGTAACAAAGAAGTAATGCGACAAGGGTAAAGTATAAAATAGTCTAGTAAGTTATTCCTGAGGATGACGTAGAACACGTCGAAACAGGTACGTGTAAAGTGATATTTATATTTTAAAATGGAAGACGTACGGCTTCAATAAAGTTTTTATTGTATAAATAAAAAACGTTGTTTTAAATTATTTATTATAATTAAAAAAAATTAAACACAAGTGCTGTTAGGGCATGTGGTCGAAATTTAACTAACCTGCTATCCAAATGGAAAAAGTAGGATTAGCATATAAAGAGCACTGTGAGATAAAAACGATCGGTTAATATTGTTTAAAAGAAAGTTGAAAAATCTGTTCAAATATCTTCAGAAAGAAAGCTCATCCTAATCCTAGATACATAATGTTTGATTTATATACCAAACTTGATTTACAATCGTTGGTACCCGCCTCTCAAAAGCACTTAACGTATTAAATCTAGCCTCAGCTTCAGCACTAGGTTTCATGTTTTGTTTTTCTTAGATTAAAAAATATCATTATGATATATATTTCACTTTCTTTTACGCATGGAGCAACTGTAAGAAAAGATCGTTGTAGTTGGTTTTACAGTATCGGTGTCGTTGATTCATCTTTTTTAGCTCCTCTTTCATTCTGCGTTTTTTCATGTAAGATATGGGTCAACTATTGGTATTTATGTTTAAACTAGAGTGATTGCATGAACTTCTAACGTGTAATTCCATACTTGTGTTTAGATGTTGTTTGATTGTTTAAAAGACCTCAATTTCTGAAGTGACA
>NW_013665979.1:190880-195020 GCF_000517525.1 Limulus polyphemus | reverse complement strand
AATATTATTTATTCGTCACTATGGCAACAAAAGGTTGTCATTATTAGCTTTTATACACCAACTAGCAGTAAATCCTCCTTTACCTGTGATGACTTCGTATACATTGATGTAACATCTCTACCCTTTTGTTTTTCTATTTCTATATTTTTCTTTAAACCCTTTCTTTCCTTTTCTTCATTGCACATCGATCGAATTCTATTGTCCGGTTTCATCTTCTTTCCATCTTCCATAAGCTCGAGGATTTCCTCCGTCATCCATTTCTTTTTCCTCAGTTTAATGGAATAACCTCCTTGGTTAATTCAAATTCGATGACGAGGAACCCACTTTGAGACTAACAATGGTTAGAGACATGATGATGACAGAACCTTGTCGAAACGTTGTACATTTGCTGTTATGTTAAACTTATATTAAATTTTTTCTTCATTACCCATTCAAGCCGTCTCCAACCATTATTAACCTCCTTGTTTGTTTCAACTAGTGCTTCTTCAAAATTTTCCCATTTTAACATGTTTCCTTCATCTTCAAGTTCTTAAAAACGGTTTTTAACTGCAACTGTATACTTTTCTTTTATCAGATCGTTTTCCATTGTAATTGTATAATGGAGTTTCTTTGTCGCTTTCGGCTTCTTAAGTTTCCTCAACCTTATCTTGATGGGTAAGTTATCTATTGTTGTACTGCATTTCTGAATCTTCTGCCCCCCCCCCCCATTGGCACAGTGGTATATCTGCGGACTTATACTGCTAGAAACCGGGTTTCGATACCCGTGGTGGGCAGGGCACAGATAGCCCTTTGTGTAGCTTTGTGCTTAATAACAAACAACAAGAACTGAATTTTCTGTTCATGGTGATTTAACCAATTTGATTTCTAACAGAACTTTTCCATTTATACCTTTTTTTTTCGGGTAGTGCTCAAATCACGTGTTCGTAATAACTTGATCATTTGCAACACACCAAGCAATCGATTTTTTTTCTTTTTTCTCTCCAAGTCCATGCGGTCCAGCAATATTATCCACTCACTCACAATCTCCCATCATTATGACCATTTCTTTAGGTTTGCGTTGCTTTTTCCCTTTATACAGGTGTTCATAGAAACGATCAATGTCCTCTTCCAACTGTCGGTGCATAGACCTGTATTATTAGAATGTTGAAAGGTTTTGCCTTTATTTTCACAAGCATCACTTTATCAGATATTGCCCCAAATTCATGCAAACACTTTGAAGTTTCTACGTCCAAGATCAACCAAACTCCTCTTTTGTGCATTTGACCTCCTGAAATACCATAAATTATACTAAGCAGTAGGTTCCCAGTTCTTCCTGCAGGCTGTATTATTCTACTAATTTGAGGAGGTCTCCTCTATCGTTGTCCCAGCTGTAAAATCAACGTGCACATTCAGGTAGTACGGCCTGCTCGACGTACTTTATCACTTTCAAGATGATTTTACGAAACAAGGACTGTAATTTTGTGATTATGTATAATAGTTGTGTAGCAGTTTCTTTACTCTCAAGAACCGGAGCTTTTCCCTCAAAAAATGATTTAATGTTTTGTTTTGTTTTAATTCAAAACAGTGAAATGTATTATTATAAGAAACTTTTAAATTTAAGTACCAGAATATATTATAACATAAGATATTTTAGTCCATAACATCTGTATTATTTGACACGAAGATTTATTAAATTAGGACTAAGTTATTGCTCCATAGAATCATATATTCATGATAATCCTGTAAGATTTTTTATTTCAGTGTTTCTTTATAATTCAAGACAGTAAAATGTATTATTATATATAACTTTTAGATCTAAGCCAGTTCAGTGTTAGAATAAATTATAATGTAATATCTTTGAATTTACACTTTTTGTAGCATTTGACACGAAAATTTGTAAAATTAGTGCTAGGTTAACACTAAGGCTTAGCTTAATCCAGCATAGTAAACTTCAATGCTCGTTAATCATTCCATAAAATTTTACATCTCAGTAACATTTTAACTAACTGTTCACATGAATACTTTTGAGTACGATCAGCCTAAGTAAAGTTGTAATAAATATTTGAAATATGTAAAACGAATGTATAATATATATAATAAAGCCAGAACTTTTACTAAGAGGAGTGAAATAATAACTTATATTTGACTTGAGATACGAAGACTGAATTTTCAATAATATGAGACTTTCGTGAGTTTAAAACCTTGGTAAAAACAAATAATGACTGGTAATTATATGTATAAACAGATCATATGTCGCAAAGTTCATCATCATGGAACAGTGTTTTAAAATCCAACATCTTTCCCTGTACTGAATCACATTTGACAGGAAAGTTTAAAAGAATAACTTAAGAGGTATGATGGATAGTATTCGTGATGTATAGTCCATTCATCGATGCAAGAAATATTTCTCAGAGTAGACTAGTGTACCACCTTTTGTACCTGAAATATAACAGTTTGTCAATTAATTTTTTGTGTAAGTAGTAGAGAGCTAACTATTTCTACACACAGTTAGACTTCTCAGCTAGTAAATCAACAACCGTGTTATAAATGTAGGTCTAAGAATGAAAGCTTTTCATAACCCGAAGTTTGACCTCCCGCTGGGACGTTCCTAATGATCTGCGCGTTGTTGCTTGTGTCACTGTGTCGCAAGCTTTGAGCTTAATTGTGAGCGGAAATTACTTCTTTTGTTAGTAAGTGAAAAGAGGTAAATCATGGTGCTAACTTTATGCTGCCGATCAAAAGAAAGTTTTATTCTAACAAATAAAGTGAAACCCAGTAGAGAATTAAAGTTTGTTTTCAAACGAAGAAGAAATCGAAGGACTTCGTTCAAATCAAAGCAAAACAAAAGCCACCTCCCAGTAAGTGCTGTCATTGAATACAAATCTTCACCAGCAGTAAAACAACTAGAGGTACAATATACGTCACTACTCGACACTGTTACGCAAGCACCCATCAATGCTACAGTTATATCTCTAACAAACAAAGGAGTCTCAGCCAAGTTTTCGATAGGTAAGAAACAATAGAAATACTAAGTGCTCCATGAACATATCGCAAAAACATTTATTTGTTTCAATTATTTTTGAAACTGAGAATATCTATTTCTGACACAAATGTAATTTTCAACCCTAGATCATAAAGCAAATTAAACATCCAAGACAAAAGAAAGGTGGCTATAATGTTTGTCTGTTTGTTGTTAAGTACAGAGCTACATAATGGGTTACCTGTGCTGTGTCCATCCAAACCCGGTTTTTAGCTTTATAAGTCCACAGACTTTCCGCTGTGCCATTGGGGGCGGTGGCTACAAAGATTAAAATCGTGTTTACTTGTAATAATTGTTTTAAATGTTCACGAGTTTTTATTTTTATAATTGTGTTATTAATATATTATGGCATGGTACTCGAATTCTTGGGTATTCCTAGCTGTATTCTAAATGTTAAGGTATTACAGAATGCCTTTGATAAGTAAACTGGGTGGATATTTGGCAAATTACCTTTAATGATAGCAAGTGCAATGTAATACATTTTGGTTATTACAGTAATTTATCGAACACTTAATATAAATGGGAACCAACTCAATAACATAACTGAAAAAAAGGATATTGTCATATTGTGAGTAGGCCACTCAAACCATCAAGACCATTCATACTTCCGTTGCTAGCAGTAATAAAGCTAACATAAGTTTAGGACGTAAAGACATAGTTGTTAAATTCAAAACCGGTAAATAACACTATACAAATTTCTAGTTACGCCTGATTTGAAATACTGTGTATAGTTTGGGTTTCTTTACCTAAGAAATAATATTGAATTATTTGAAAAGGTTCAGCGGAAGGTAGGATGTTATCTTTAAAATTGTTGTTTTATGATCTTCAGTGGAACCTACATCCTTCCTTAAACTCAGGTAAATCAACCAGTCTAGCTGTGATAAATACTACTTCTAGTAAGCAATTAGATAATATTATTTTATATGACTTGGATTTTCCAGAATGGCTATTAACAAAAACTAACCGTCTTCGAAGACATTTGGCATTAGTCGCATTTTTACAAATTTATATATATACTAGGCCACCAGTGACCCGTTGGGTCACCAACTATTCATAAGTTATGAAGAATTCAAACTAATTTCAATATTGCACCGAAATGAAGGTTTATTTTGAGATTATTT
>NW_013665979.1:186042-190502 GCF_000517525.1 Limulus polyphemus | reverse complement strand
GCTATTGTGCGCCGTTTTTGCTGTATTTAATTACAGACAAGCAAACAAACAAACATACAATATCAGAGTTTTAGTAGTATATAGATATACATGGCATTACTATTATATACATATATTTTTATAGGTGCGCTCAAGTTTCATAGTCCTAGCCCTTCGGTTGCTCAGCGTTAAATCGGTGGCTTATAACAGTAAAAATTGAATTTATATACTTTCTTTTAAGCACAGAACATATAGTCCATTCTGTAACTTTGCGCTTAACAAGAATATACAAACAAAATGATTCACCGTCTCGGTGCCATCTTTTGTCAGATATAGGAACTAAGTAGGTTTCAAAAATATTTTCACCTAAATCAGATTGACTTAAATGTTTTTTCACAGAAACGAGGACAGTTGGTATAAAACGCTTGTAAGAGCATGCCTTGTTAACAGTGGAGGTGGTCTTAAGAAATAATTAATAGTGTCTTGGTTATTTCACTTTAATCACTAAATCAAAGTTAATATATACTACAGTGTATATGCATTTTAATAAATGAAAATCCGATTACACTAGTGTGGATTGGGTTTCTCAGGCTACCTGGTTTGTGGTGTAAAGTGATTTATTCTTCATTTGAAACTTTCGCTTGACGAAAGGGTCATTTGAAACCCGTCATGCGATAATATCAAAACTGAATGACTGCACGAACGAGTCATTCATTTATTATTCGATAATAAATTTTCATAAACGAGTCATTTATAGTTTCTACTAAAATAAAATCGTCTATGATTTTACTTACTATGAGCTATGTTTGTTTCTCGACAAATCCTAAAAAAGTCTAAAAATAACCTCTATCGAAAATTAAACAGAAAATTATTGAGACCAATGGTTGCCCTTGTGGAAACGTTGTACATTTGCTGTTAAACTTATATTAAAGTTTTTCTTCATAACTCATTCAAGCCGTCTCCAAGCATTATTAGTCTCAGAGTGGGTTCCTCGTCATCGGAAATGGAAATGTATTACACCAACTTTATAGTATACTCATCAGCCGACTGGGTGAGAAACAGCATTCTATTTATCCCCCCCCCCAAACAATGGAAATGTAAGCCAGCGTACCCGGAACAGCACCAGTTTTGTAGTATACCCATCAGCTGATTGGGCAACAAACAGCATTATGAAATGTGAACATTGTAATTACTTGATATTACTTGATACTTAATGAAAATGGCAGCTTCATTAAGAAAGACAACAGGTGAGATTCTGCAGTTAAAGCACGGCAGTGTACAGAATTCATTTGTTACAGTTACACACCATCTTGTAGTGTGTTTATAATGATGTAGCATACCAGTCTATTGTTTTAAAATTAAATTGCTATTTAATATGTATTCATATTTTATAGTTCTGTAGCAGTAATCACAATTGACATTGGTTTTAGTTGATTTTCTTTGTTGATCGAAATCCGTGGGACTTTAGCTCTAAATATCATCACCTCCAGGTATTTATATTGCCGCCTCTGTAGAATCTAAATGCAGCCAATAGCTTTTAGTGTGAACATCCCATAATCTCTGATTAGTAACAAGAGAAGAGTAGTAAAACCAGAGTCATGCTGTCAATATCCCTTTGATTACTATTGAACCACGAAATATTAAAATCCCTCGATTTTTTATATATATATATATACAAAACTGCAGCACAAACACATCTGAAATAGAAATAGTTATAAGTAATAAGAGACCCCGTCGCTCAACGGTAAGTCTTCATGCTTATAACGCTAAAAATCTTGTTTCGATACCCGTGATAGGCACAACACACATAGATCATATTAATAAGCGTATTGTGAAAATATTTTATTCAGTAATGTTTATAAAGATAAACAAAATAGAAGAATGAAGAGCCTTCTTTTTTGTAGAAACGTGTCAGTAAAGTTTCTACATAAAAATTTAATCTACACGTATTGAGAAGAACGTATCCTTAAAAAAGTGTTCTAAACGTTTTACTAAACCCGTTGTTTTTGAAACACAGAGCATCATTAATGTGCTTGTGTTGCACTCAGTAATTATGCAAAGTGTAGTAAAATGCTATTATACTATTGGAAGCTGAAATACTGTTTATAGACAACTGTAGTATACTACATCGTATGTATACTGCAATGCCCAACAATATAGTGTACAGCCGTGTCTTGAACATTGGCAATATAATTTAGTAATCTGAAGTATCTTTAACAAACGTTATTACTATTCTTAGTTATCAATACAATGTGTTTCTCGTTCATTTAAACGAATAAAAAAACAGAAAAAATCGTGGAAAAACAGCCAACATGTCTCTAGTTAACACTATATTTTACGTAAAGTTTCTGAACGTTACAATGATGAAATACCTATAAATATCAGATGCGCTTACCCTTATTCGTGAACGTTTTATGTACAAATCAGACATTACTATGTATAAAAACCTCGTTTTAACTGATAAATTAACCTGTATTTGTTTGCTTTTTTTTGCCAGTTCTGTTGCGCATGTCAACAAGGCATACATTAAATTAATTAGTTAATTGTGTCGGCTAAAAGATCACTTTCCTGGCTTTCTGTCTGGCAAAGTGATTACTTATAATATTAAAGTTCACTGTGGGAATTTATTGATTTTCAGCTGCCAGTGTTCCCAGATCTGTCAGTCTGTCTTGGGCAATGGAAGAATACACATAATTTTAAATCAGATTCAACATGCTAAACAATTACTCCCCTTCTGCGACGGTAAATGGAAGTGAAGTTTATAACGAGTGTCTGAATGTATATTTTTTATCTTCTTAATGTTGTATTGATTGACCAGATTTTTTTTCTTCTCCAGAGCCCACCTTCGGGACCGTGTAAAGTTCCCCGCCCTTTCGGTGGGTGTGTCGACATTATTCGAAATGTTAGCATTGTACAGAATAAACAATGATTCTGTAGTAATGTACTATACGTCATCACTTATATATATTAGGAAACTTACACCTATTATACAATTCAGGTATTTTAGAGATAAAACTGTTGTCTATGTGCACCTGTACTAGATGAAATCACAATTATACATATAAAAAGTGCTGTATAGACTAGCCAATAAAGTAATAAAGTGTCTTTATTATACAGTAGCAGGCCTATACACTATTACTAAGACAATGTTTCACTGATTCTACAGGTATTATACAGCTGGAATATAACAGATTTGGATATAATAAAAGCTTAAAAATAGTAGATTTAGTTCTAGTAAAAGCTTTGAGTTAATAAATCTAAATGTGGCACGAGCTGAGATATAGTAACCTTAGAAAGATATATATTTAAATGTGGTACAAATTTAGATATAGTTAACTTATGTATATGTCAACATAAATGTGGTACAAGCTGAGACGTATTAAACTTATGTATATGTAAACTTAGATGTAGTACAAGCTGAGACGTATTAAAGTTATATATAAAACTTAGATGCTGTACAATCTAAGATGTATTAAACTTAAATATATATATATATATATATATATATAAACTTAAATGCATGATACAAACTGAGATATAGTTAACTTAGATATACATAATGTATACACTTAGATGGGGTACAAGCTAAAATATACTATATTTACATATATGTATATATACATTTAATTTACTCTGAGGAATGACTTTTTTATACGATGCTTCAATTCAGTGTTATTAATATGACGTCATTAGTGTCCATGATCATAATACCAAGAAAGAACTCATTACTTTACTTACTCTCATGACACGGTATCATTATCAGTTATATTATCTTTCTTACTAGTGTTGGGATTTAACTTATATTTTGGACATACTTGAAGTCAATACCAAGAGTAGTAACAATTATGTTGTTCATAAACCAAGCGCTGTTTTAAATCTTCAAGATGTTTGAAGGTCCCAGTGTATAATTGACATATAATTTTGCAAAGTTCAAAACGAAATTCACTTTACCAATTTGTACCCTGTTATCAGAAAACTGAAATTGTTTTATACAAGTCGATATCTTTTTTATTCTTAAATATTAATTCCAAATGTTACTACAAATCTCTGACAACACCTGCCTTGTCCTTCCTTACCTAATTTTTAATTTTATTGTAAATACTAGAATCCTTCAGATCACGACTTAACAAAAAAAATTCAAACTAACCTGTAACGTAACCACAGTTGTCTAGTCACTGATAATTAAATTATGTTTTAGTAGTAGAGAGTACAGCAAACTAGCAGGAGGCGAACAATTCACTGGTTATTACGACAACAGTAAAGCAATCTAGCAGGAAACGAACAATTCACTGGTTATTACGACAATAGTAAAGCAAACTAGCAGGAAACGAACAATTCACTGGTTATTACGACTATAGTAAAGCAAACTAGCAGGAAACGAACAATTCACTGGTTATTACGACAACAGTACAGCAAACTAGCAGGAACGAACAATTCACTGGTTATTACGACAATAGTAAAGCAAACTAGCAGGAACGAAC